>NC_140972.1:99422659-99477659 GCF_056783735.1 Eptatretus burgeri
TGGTCTCTGCCGAATTTCTCAAAGATAAGTTTCCTGGTCGTTTTTTTGTCGCGTATTTACTGTTAATTTGTCATCTCCATGTTTACTGTGTGTTTCTAGTTCGATTTTGTTTTAAAACTTGTGCTAATTGGTGAGTAGTCATTGGAATTTTCATATTGGGTTCTTTGAGGCCTAACCTTTTCCTTGTTTGTGTGCATGATCGTTTTCATTACCTTCAGACTTTTAGTTTTTACGACAATCCCTTTACCACTCTTTCAGTTCCTCCCAATTGTACCCTCTGTTTAATGTCTTGAAATGTTTTTTGTTTTTTAAAATACAAAATATTTCCCTTCTTACCTTACACCTCCTATGACCACATGACTTCCCTTTCCTCCTTTTCTTCCTCCTCCGCCAAAAAAATGATGGTATTCACCATACGCCTTCACAATATTTTCTTCAACCTCTTCCTTTACTCTAACCTTCTCTCAACTAACCTTAAAAAAATATACAAAAAACTGTTTTAAAATGTTTGAACTTTCTCTTTTTTTCCCCACTTGATTTCTCTATTCTTTCATAATTCACTCCTCTTCTTCCTCTTTAAAAGGCCGATTTCAAATCGATCTTTCATACATTCGGTCTCAAAAAATTCCAACTAGTACAGCTCTTCCTTTCTCGATTCTCTTAACTCACCATTATTCCACCCCTCTCCTAATGTTTTTATATGTATCTCTAACTTGGAAATCTCAACAACCCCAGTTTGCAATGACTGCTTGTATTGTGTCAATTGTTCTTTTGTCCATTTTCAGTGCCAATTCACCACCCTCAAATCTACCTCCTCCTAACTCCTCCCTTGTTATACCCCCTTCCTACCCCTGCCATCTTGCCCCTCATGCTCTCTCCTCTCTTAGCACCTCTCCACTGTCCTCCACTATACTAACAGCTCCTCCTCTGGTGTCCCAAACTGTGTGGTTTTCAAACATCTGTGGGCTCCGTTACAACCTAACAGAGAGATAACTCACTCTCTCAATCATGACACTCCTCAACATCTCAAACATGCTCTTTCTTTCCTCTCATCACACCTCCCCCTCTTCCCACCCCCTCAAATCTTGTTCCTCCCCCTGCGCACTCCCATCTTCACCATACCACTACCCAGGCTCATCCGTTCCCTCTCCCCACCTCTCCTCTCTCCCTCCTCCCCCATGGCTGTGTCTGCTCTCATCGTCTCCCCTCCCTCTCAAAGCTTCCCTGTCAACCCTCCCTCTTCCCTGTCAACCCATTACCACCTTGCCTTTTGTCCTCCTCCTCCTCCTCCTCCTCCTCCTCCTCATCCTCCTCATCCTGCCCTCTCCCCTAGCTCTTCTGCAATCTCCTACACACTGTCAACAGCTCTCCCTACCTCCCCCTTTCCTCCCTCTCTTCCCTCGTCTTACTCTCCCCCTCCCCTCTCCTGTACCCAACGTCTCCTCCCCTCTCTTAGCCTTAATGGTGTGGACCTCGAACATCCAGGGCCTTCACTCTAACCTGACATCTCTCCACATAGGTTGCCACTGACAAACCAGACATAACCTGCTTAACAGAAACTTTCCTCCTTGAATATATCTCTAACTCCTTTGTATCTCTCCCTGGTGATTCCCTCCACTGGTATGATGGACCTGAGCCTTGTCCTGGTGGCAGAGTTGTTCTCTTCATCAAAAATTCTATTCCTCACTCCACTTGCACTGCCTTCACTCCACCACACCTCCAGGATGCACCACACCCCCAGGAATACTTCTGGCTACGGCTACCTCTTGTTTATATGTGTGTTGTACCGTACACCAAACAATGATGACTCCATTCACATCTCAGTTACAATGGGTCAACGACATGGACGAACTTCTATCCACTCATCCCAACTCTCTCTTTCTCATATGTGGTCACTTCAGTTGTCATCATGCCAGTTGGCTGGGTGTGGGAACCTCTCTCACCTGTCATGGCTCTTCAGCAAAGGACTTCTGCAACTCATTGGGACTGACACAATCTCTCAACTTCCTGGTACCCCATCTCAGTCAACGGTATATCTTCTGGATTTGATTTTGACCAATTTCTTTGAAAATGTCTGCTGTTCTTCTTCTCCAATCGGTTCATCTGACCATATGCTGGTTAAAGTGGTCATCACTCTGGCCGTAATTACAGAACCACCTCAGCGCTGACGAGTCAGGCATTTCACTGAAGCAGACTGGCAAAGACTTCAAGCAGCCATCAAACTTTTGGACTGCTCTCCCATTTCTACTCTCTCCTGGGACTCAACATCAACTCATCCTGGGAATTCTTTCAAAGAAATTTGCTCTCTCATGCAGATTTATCCCATCTCGTCTTCAGTTGTCATACTCTTCCTCCCACCCAAGGTACACTGAAGCTTGTGGTGAGGCAGTTGCCCTGAAACAACTTGCCTTCACCTCATGGAAGGCAAATCCCATTGAAGGCAATCTCAGTTCCTTCCAAAAAGCTCAGAACAAGTGTTTGTCTACCCTCAGGAGAGCCAGGAAGCAACATCTTTCTCATCTCAACTATGAACCCTCAAACCTGTCTACCTCCTCCAAATCCTGGTGGTGTCTGGTGAAGTCTGTTTCTGGTGCATGTTCCCCCTCCATCCCCTCCCAAATGGCTGCACAGCTGACACGGCCCATGAAAAGGCTGAATGCCTAAAATCTGTGTTTGCCTCAAAATCTTGTGTCCCAAACCCATCGCTTTCTTTACTCACCTTACCCAGTGACACCCAGCTGCTCCTGGAGTCTGTATCATTTTCCCCCGACAAGGTGGAGAGTTCACCATTAAACCTCGACTCTTGTGCTGCAACCCGAACAGACAGCATCAGCCCACGTGTCCTAAAAACCTGCTCCTCTGCTCTTGCTCACCCTCTCTCTGTTCTGTTCACCCTCTCATTTGCTCAAGGTCATCTGCCCTCTTCTTGGAAATCAGCAAACATCACTGCCCTGCATAAAATAGGTGCAAAAGCAGATCCCTGCAACTACACACCAATCAGCCTTCTCCTAATCATCAGCAAGGTTATGGAATCCATCATTGCTTCAGACATTAAATCTTTCTGCTTCTCCAATGGCTCTATCACCAATTTGGATTCATACCAGGTTACTCTACCATGGACATGCTGCTTCTGCTTTTCAAACAATGGATGGAGGTCCCTAATGCCAGACATGAGATCGGAGCCATCTCCCTGGACATATCACAAGCTTTCCATGCAGTCTGGCACCCCTCACTGCTCACCAAACTCTCTTCTTATGGTACACAAGGCAATCAGTACTCATGGCTCGTGGACTACCTCTCCTGTCGTAGTCAACGCGTGGCTCTTCATGGAATTCTCTCATCTTCTCTTCTTGTCCAAGCTGGAGTTCCTCAAGGCAGTGTTCTGGGCCCTGTGCTTTTTCTCATCTTCATCAATGATCTCACCAATTCTGGAAAACCCTCTCTATCTCTTTGCTGATGACTCTATCTTCTGCCGTACCATCTGTCATCCCTCAGATTGGCAGGCAGCAGTCTTTTCACTCTTTGCGTACCTGGATAAAATCACAAAATGGTCCAACACGTGGAACTTGTCTTTCAATCCTGACAAATCTCACACACACACACACACACACACACACACACACACACACACACACACACACACACACACACACACACACACACACTCACACACACACACACACACACACACACACACACACACACACACACACACACACACACACACACACACACACACACACACCCCATGTCTCTCCAAAAGGACCATCTGAAACTCCTCTCCCCCCTCCCCCATCTACTTTCTCAATAATCGTCTTGAAGAAGTTCTTTCACTCAAGCTTTTGGTCTCACCATCTGCTATGATCTTTCCTGGGAAAGCCACATTTTCAAGCTGATCTTCAAAAGCAGTCGCTGATTGGGAATACTCCATCGTGCAACATCCTTCCTTGCCACACCTGATCCCTTAACCACATACAAAGCTTTCATCTGCAGCTTGACAGAGTATTGCTTTCCCCTCTGGTAGAGTATTGCTTTTAGGATCATGGGTATCTCCCGTGATGAAGCTGAGTCAATGGTTCTTTCACTTTCACTGCAGGCGAGTCAGTGGTCTTTCTGTCTTCTCCCGACTCTTCTCCAGCCTTGCACCCCCAGCTCTGTCTGTGCTCTGTCCCTCTAATATTTCTACAGGGTGCTGAAGGTCTGCCAGCAACCCACTTCTGGTGAAACTGCCAAAATCAAGAATCACTGCTCGCCTTCACTCTTTCATTTTTCTTTTTTTCCAGCCTCTCGAACAAACTCCCATACTCTCTTCAATCCCACTCTTCCACTCAGGTGTTCACCACCATCTCATATTTTCCCCCATACAAAACCACGATAATCCACCCCAAACCCACATCCTTCAAATTCCCGGTTTTCATTCCTGAAGGTCCCTGTCTTATCCATCTTGTTTATCCCGGGTACCCTGCCCCATCCCTCTCTCTTCTACAGATCTCCTAATGTCTCGCTGTTCCCTACTGTTATTATGCTTTCCTCTCTTGCCCACTCTTGTCTCCTCCTCCCTTTGTTATATGTTCTGTGTACTAGCTCTTGTATGAGCCTGGACAAAGTGTACCATAAAACAACCCATATTATTATTATTATTATTGTTATTATTGTTAGTGAGGAATTTACTGTGTGTGCTGACGGGCTTGATTAAACTTTACTCATTTTTATTAGACATATGATTCGAATTTTCGGGGTCCCTCATCGTGAATAAAAATCGACCCAAACAAAGCCAATGGAAAACTGACGCAACAAACCCAGGCAGTGTATAATCAGCAGAGGCCTGCGGACTTGATGTCTTACGCCCACCAGAAATCCAAAATGGTAGCCATATTATTTTGGTTGGATGCCATTGTTGGTGGTGTCTGGCAGCTGTCCGATCAATGGGTGCACATTTTGAAAATCGACCCCCCCCCCCCAACAAGAACCACAACAACAACCACACGGAGCTCTTGTAGACCTGCGATACGTCGCAGGTAGAAATTGTGATTTTGGTGTTTGAGGCATGAGGTGTAAAAATGTTTGGATATGTTCCAAAAAAATAATCTTGGTAGGAAATGTGGATCCTTTGTCTTTTATATTATTGAACAAATCCATTATATCATGACTTCTATCTACCTTGTGGTTACACAGGTTACCATGTTGTCACATTTTGGTTGACATATTCTTACTGAAAGTCATGGAATATATGAATTTCTGTGTACAGGACATGTGAACGTAAAAGACTTAAGCACTCATAAACACCATTGATACATTTATTGGTTCCACACAGCTATGCTTCTGTGTGTATGGTGTGTGCAGGGTGCTGCTCTCAGGTTCCTCCCCACGATTGTTCATGATGTTCGTGTTGTTTACGACCTCAACAACTTCAGGTCAGGTTAATTTTGTGATTTTGCTCATCATTGGTTTGGTGTTCGTTTGGGTGTTTTGGATAATGACCAATGACATTTGTGTGTGCGTACGCGCGTGCTTTAAATTTTTTTTTAAAATATCAATATCAGATGCACCTCATTGTTATGGTGAGCATCACCTCAGATAATGTCTCAAACGGTAACACCGCAAAATGAGCAAAGAACAACTGTCCGTCTGCCACCCACACGATTGTTCCTGCTAATGCAAACCATTCAACCAGAAGGCACGTGATGTGATCGGCAGGTAAATTGAAACGTGTGGAGTGTGACAAGCACTCCCCCGATCTCCATTGGCCATGCTTTGGTGTCGGACTATATACAGTGGAGATGGGGGGAGTGCTTGTCACACTCCACATGTTTCCATATATATATATATATATATATATATATATATATATATATATATATATATATATATATATATATATATATATATTTATACATACATACATACACATATACACATGCTGTTAAAATCTCCCCAAACCAATTTTTAAAATTTAATTATATTAAAATTTATCATCTTCAATTGTCATCACGCCAGTTGGCTCGGTGTGGGTACCTCTCTCACCTGCCGTGGCACCTCAGCAAAAGCTTTCTGCGACTCATTGGGACTGACTCAATCGGTCAACTTCCCGACCCGGATCTCAACCAATGGTACTCCATCTCTTCTGGATCTGATTTTGACAAATTTCCCTGACAATATCTGCTGCTCTTCCTTCGCTCCAATTGGTTCTTCTGACCACGTCCTTGTCAAAGTGGACATCTCTCTGGCTGTTATCAGAGAACCACCTCACCGCCGTCGAGTCTGGCATTTCACTCAAGCCGACTGGCAGGGTCTCCGAGCAGCCATCAAACTGACAGACTGGTCTCCTATCACTACTTTCTCAAACATCAACTCATCCTGGGAATTCTTTCAAAGAAACTTGCTCTCCCTCATGCACAGATTTATCCCCTCTCGTGTTCAGTTGTCTTACCCTTCCTCCCGCCCTTGGTTTACTGAAGCTTGTGGCGAGGCAGTTGTCCTGAAACAACTTGCCTTTGCCTCATGGAAAGCAAACCCAACTGAGGGCAATCTCAGTTCTTTCCACAAAGCTCGGAACAAGTGTGTATCTACCCTCAGGAGAGCCAGAAAACAACATCTTTCTCATCTCAAGTCTGAACTCTCAAACCTCTCTCCCTCCTCAAAATCCTGGTGGCGTTTAATCAAATCTGTTTCTGGTGTATGTTCCCCCTCCATCCCCTCCCTTACCTCAAATGGCCGCACTGCTGATTCCACACGTGATAAAGCTGAATGTCTAAACTCGGTGTTTGCAGCTAAATCTTGTGTCCTAAACCCATCACTATCTCTACCCACTTTACCCAGTCGCACCCAACTGTCCCTGGACTCTGTATCCTTTTCTCCTGACAAGGTGGACAGCTTGCTTTCAAACCTCGAGTCAGATTCTGCAACCGGTCCAGACGGCATCAGCCCACGTGTCCTCAAAGCCTGCTCTTCTGCTCTTGCTCACCCTCTCTCTGTTCTATTCACCCTCTCATTTGCCCAAGGTCATCTGCCATCTGCTTGGAAATCTGCTAACATCACTGCCCTGCATAAAAAAGGTGCAAAAACAGATCCCTATAACTACAGACCAATCAGCCTTCTCCCAATCATCAGCAAGGTGATGGAATCCATCATCGCCTCAGTTATGAAATCCTTCCTCTTCTCCAATGGCTTGATTTCCAATAATAAATTTGGTTTCAGACCAGGTCACTCTACCCTGGATATGCTGCTTCTGCTCTCCCATCAATGGATGGAGGTCCTCAATGCCAGACAGGAAATCCGAGCCGTATCCCTGGACATATCACGTGCTTTTGACACAGTCTGGCACCCTGCCCTACTCACCAAACTCTCTTCCCATGGTATTCAAGGCCATCTCCACTCATGGCTCGCAGACTTCCTCTCCTGTCGCAGTCAACGTGTGGCCCTAAATGGAGTTCTTTCATCCCCTCTTCCTGTGCAGGCTGGAGTTCCTCAAGGTAGCGTTCTGGGCCCTGTTCTTTTTCTGGTTTTCATCAATGATCTCTCGGACTCTCTGGAAAATCCTCTATTTCTCTTTGCCGACGACTCCACCCTCTGCCGTACCATCTGTCATCCCTCAGACCGGCAAGCAGCAGCTTCTTCACTCACTGCAGATCTGGATAAAATCACAAACTGGTCCAACATGTGGAACATGTCTTTCAATCCAGACAAATCTCACACTCTCACTATGTCTCTTCGAAAGGACCGTTTACAAAACCCCCCCATCCACTTTCTCAACAATCCTCTGGAAGAAGTCTTTTCTTTCAAGCTTCTAGGTCTCACTATCTGCCATGACCTTTCCTGGGAAAGTCACATTTCCAGCCTCGCCTTAAAAGCCAGTCGCCGACTGGGAATCCTCCGTCGTGCTAAGTCCTTCCTCGGCCCTCTTGAGCTCCTGACCACTTACAAAGCTTTTGTCCGTAGCCTGATGGAGAACTGCTCTCCTCTCTGGGCTGGTGCTCCTGCCTCCCACCTTTCTCGGCTTCACGCTGTCGAAACCAGGGCATTTAAGATCATCGGCATCTCCCGCAATGAAGCTGAGTCTTTGGGCCTCTCACTCAATCACCGCAGGTTGGTCGGTGGTCTTTCTGTCTTCTACCGACTCCTCTCCAGCCTTGCCCCCCCTGCTCTCTCTGCGATTTGTCCCCACCACATTTCCACAGGGCGCTCAAGGTCCGCCAACAACCCCCTTCTGGTAAAACTACCAAAATCACGAATCACTGCTCATCTTCACTCTTTCATTCCTCTTTTTCCCGCCTTTGGAATAAACTTCCTCACTCTATTCTTTCCCATTCTTCCCTCCAGGCTTTCAAAACAGCTGTTCACCACCACCTCTTATCTTCCCCCATCCAAATCCTCGATCTTTTCTACCCCCGATAATCCACCCAAGCCCTCTTCCTTCATTTCTCCTGCTTTCCTTCCTGAAAGTCCCTGAAATGTCCATCTTCTCTTCGCCATGTTCCCCGTCCCATCCCCATCCCTCTCCCTTCCACAGTTCACCTAATGTGTCTGTTCCCCACTGTTTTGTCCCTTCCACTCCCGCCCCTCTTGTCTCATCCCTCCTTGCTGTGAGTTGTGTGTTAGCTCTCATACGAGCCTCGACCAAGGTATACAAAAAAAAAAAAATCTGTCTTTTGTAATTCCTGTGAATAAAATGAACCTCAAATCTCTTCTCCCTTTGAATCATACAATTTATACATCCAAGGAACTGTGTCTAAAACATCACTGATTTTGAAAAGATCATTACTCCACCTCTTTGTATATCCTTTCTCAAAGTGTAATTTCCACCGATGTATTCTTACGATATCTTCAACCTTAAACTTTAGCTTTCTCAGATTCATCTCCTTTTCATATTCTAATTTGGTAAATGTTCCTGTTGGTATTTATTTCAGAGAGGAATGAACTGTATTATTGCAATTATCTACAGTGTTATGAATTAAAGATACCCATTGTTGAGAACCAGAATAGAGTTGAGCAAATATTTTATATAGTCTCTCTTTCAAAGTATGATTAAAATGCTCAATAACAACTTCCTTTCTTTCATTAAAGATGCTATATAGTGTAATACTATTATCTTTAAGAAAACTGATAAATGTTTTATCATAGAACTCTGTTCCCTCATCAGTCCATAACTTTTTTGGTTTTCTTATACTTTAACTAAATATCCTATGAAAGGCTCATATAAGAGAACAACTTTTAAGGATCATTGGTATCTCCTGCGGTGAGGCTGAGTCTTTGGGTCTCTCCCTCTCACAACAGGCAGGTCGGTGGTCTTTCTGTCTTCTGCAGTCTCCTCTCCAGTCTCGCCCCCCCCCACTCTCTCTGCGATGTCTGTCCCCCCCCCCCCCATATGTCCACAGGGCACTCAAGGTCCGCCAACAACCCCCTTCTGGTAAAACTACCAAAATCACTGCTCACCTTCACTCTTTCATTCCTCTTTTTTCCAGCTTCTGGAATAAACTCCCACACTCTCTTCAATCCCACTCCTCCCTCCAGGTCTTCAAAACAGCTGTTCACCACCATTTCTTATCTTCCCCCAACCAAAATCGGAATCTTTTCTACCCCCGTTAATCCACCCCAAACCCACCTCCTTCAAATTCCCTGCTTTCCTTCCTGAAAGTCCCTGTAGTGTCCATCTTGTTTACTCTGTGTTCCCCACCCCATTACTCTCCCTTCCACAGACCTCCTCATTTCTTTATTCTCCACTGTTTTGTGCTTCCCTCTCCCACCCTGCTGTCTCCTGCTCCTTTGTTGCACGTTCTGTGTGTTCGCTCTTATACGAGCTTCAATATTGTATCAAAAATTTTTTTTTTGGTTTGGGGGGATTTTAACGGACTACTGTCACATTTGTTAATGGTATATAAATGATAGCAGCAAGCAATAACCAAACCAGAGAGTGGAGTAAATCACAACCTTGGTATTTAAATGGAAAACAACAAATGTGTTAAATATCAAAAAGGTCTTGCTGAAGAGATAACCAAGACAAGTGTAAATGAAGCACACAGACTGAGGGGTTCAAAAAGATTGCATGGAAATATCAAGAAATCAATCTCAAAATGATGTGTGGGTCGGGAGGATCTCAGAGAACAACAATGAAGGAGGTTTATCATTTCATCTCTGCTCAACGACATTTATACCAAGAACCAAGTTCCAACATATTGTTTGTCAACATTCTTGATGGTGATGAGTGTTATAAGAAAATTAAGCTCTTCCCTAAAATTAGACATAAACAGATATTTATTGGTTCTCTCTTTGAGTTTAATGTAAAGATGTCAGTATGATAGATAATAAAGATGTTAGAGTATGACGAGCGTCTCCTCTCTCGTACTCACACACAGATATCTATTGGTTCTCTTTGAGTTTAAAGACCTAATATGTCAATGATTCAATTGGTGGAAGGATTCAATAATTGGTTAGAGGTAACATCTTTACTCCTTACTTGAAAGTGGGAGAAAAAGATGTTTTTTTTTTTTGGAGTGGTCAAATATTTTTTTCCTTTTCCCTATTCACTTACATGTACAATGAGGGGGCGGTGTACTCTATCTCGCAGCCAACGTTCTTGTACTATACTCCCATGCACTTCCTCCTAAATACTGTGACAGACCACTGAGCTGTTGAGTCTTCACGATAAATGCATTTATTTGTTTCCTCCTGCATCCTAAAACATAGAAGAAAACCTTTAGCCAGCAACAGGTCATGTGGCCCCTCACTCATGTCTGTGGCTTGTCCAATCCCATTAACCTCATTTCTACATTTACTTCTCTTCGATGTAGTTCAATCACATTTTACTATTCACTTGATATCACATCATATTCCCATCCCTGTTTTGTATTGGACTCGTATTGAAGCCCATGGACGGACGTAAGCAGAGTTGATCCCTGTTAATATATGGATGGGACACCTCCATGTAATGTTTGGTTTTATAGGCTGAGGGAACGCAGAACAGTCCATGGTTGATTATGTGCTCACCTTTGAGCTGTCCACCTCTATTTCTTTTCCATGTGGAGTCAATATTCATCCAGACTGTTGTCCTGGTGCACTGTTCGGAGGTTGTCATTGCATCACAAAGCATGCTGTCCTATAGATGGGGATCTAAAGGCCAGCTGTCCCATCTGTATCTTTTACTGTCCTGAAGGTTCGATTGCACACCCTTTTAAAAATGGCAATCTAATGTGTTTTGGAAACCGAGCAAAATTCCCTCCTCGGCATTGTCGATGGTTGTCATTTTGTTCAGTTAGTGTGAGTGCTGGGACTTGGACATGGCACAGACATGATGGATGACGTGAACTTTATCCCTGCTTTAACACCTCCCACCACTTCACCTCTCCTTACTCTGCTATGGTAATTGCGTTGCAGCATTTTGTTCAAAGACTTCATTAATAACATTCCGAAGGAGCGCCTGACCAAGCAGAAGTTGGGCTGCATGACCGATATCGTACAAGGAGACCTTTTCCTTGAGGAAGGTGTGTTGATCTCGAATTACCCGAGTCATGGCTTTGTTTGTATTTTTTTCCATCTCTCACGACCCCAGCAACGACATGTACCACTATTCTTTCGAACAGGATCGAGGCTCATGGAAGAGCATGTTATTTCTGACAGTGGGCCAATCATTGAGAATGAATGACCAGGAAATAGGAGAGGGAGGAGGGGAGGAAACTGAAACAAGCAAGTAAGGTGGTTGGGTTAGGAAAGGTTAATGTGGGCGAACAAAGATCATGGGTCAGAATTTAGGGTGACAAGAGATTATGGTGCACTGCTTGATTGAATCCCTGGAGAGGAGAGTAAGACATAACAGCCTCTCGACGGTGGTTCCATAGATAGGAGAAGCATTCATTGCAATAGAACTGATTTCTGTGCCATCTCGTCAATTATTTTCTCCTTTCTTCACTTCATACTACACCTGTTGAGCACAGGCCGTAATGTTTGATTCATCTGGCCATTCTGCGTGGAAACCCCCCCCCCCCATTAAATCCTGCAGGTTGCTGCACTGTACTGAAGTGTTTGTTTACACAACTAAGAGAGGAACACACTTTGACGACATTCGTTTTATTAAACCCTTTTGGTATTGATCATTAATAAATCATCATTTCCAAAATGATCTTGTTGAGCCATGAGGGTATGTGCTCTTCCCTTGAACCTATGCTTTGTGCAGATTGCCGGGACGTTCTGCTTCCCCTCATGACGCACCAGTTGAAGACGTATCTGGAGTCCATGGTCGAACTCGAGCCCTCTGTGCAGCTGCTGAGCACTATCCTGCTCACCTTAAACCAGGATAGTGCGGTGAGTCCTTTTTGTTTGTGGCCATGACGTGTGTTGGGTGAAAGTACGTGGGCATGGTGTCAGTGCTGTGTGTCAAATCACAAAATTGACAAGTTTATTCATTATTCGATGCTCTTCTTGGTGACAAGGCAACATTGTTGTTCATTTTTATGTTGAAGACATGGTTTTAATGAACAGCTTTTGAAATAATGTAATCCGCCCCAGAATGCTCGGTGCGCATGTGCAGAAACACCAGGAAAAGCGATCCCCGAAATACCAGGAAGTATTGTGTGAGCGAGATAAGAATTGTCACCGGAAATGGCTCAGAGCTTCTAAAATAAGCTGAAAATACTTGGTGAAGTACCTGAGATAAAGGACTGTGCCTCCTGCTCATATGATAACGGGCACTTGCTCGTACTCCAAACTCCCAACCATATGGGTCTGTGCAAGGCCCAAGTGGATGGGTGTGTGCGACACATACCTCTGGATTGCTACCAGTGATTGGACTGTATCTGGATTAGGTGCTTCTGAACACCGATGAACATATCTGGGGCTTGTGAAAGTTTAAAATGATGACAAGTTGGGGTAGGAGGGGGTAGGTGGGAGCTGTGAGGGCTGTTATAAATACATTGATTGTTCAGTTCTGGGCCACAAGAGAAATCACACAAGATTTTTGCATCTATTGTTGAAAGGAAAATGGGAAAGTTTCAAGGAGCAAATGTGTATAGTGCAGAATACGTACATTCCAATGAGGTATTCATTAGATATGAGCAAATACAGCCCGTCAGTTCACTGATGGAGATATCTGGGGGAGGGAAGGCAGGGGAGAGAGAGAGGGGGGAGGCAGGGGAGAGAGAGGGGGAGGCAAGGGGAGAGAGAGGGAGGTGGGGGGAGAGAGGCAGAGAGGGAGGTGGGGGGAGAGAGGGAGAGAGGCAGAGAGGGAGAGAGGCAGAGAGGGAGAGAGGCAGAGAGGGAGAGAGGCAGAGAGGGAGAGAGGCAGAGAGGGAGAGAGGCAGAGAGGGAGAGAGGCAGAGAGGGAGAGAGACAGAGAGGGAGAGAGGAAGAGAGAGGCAGAGAGGGAGAGAGGCAGAGAGAGAGAGAGGGAGAGGGCAGATAGAGAGAGGGAAGAGGGCAGAGAGGGAGAGAGGCAGAGAGGGAGAGGGGCAGAAAGAGAGAGGGAGAGGGGCAAAGAGAGAGAGAGGGAGAGGGGCAGAAAGAGAGAGGGAGAGGGGCAGAAAGAGAGAGGGAGAGGGGCAAAGAGAGAGAGAGGGAGAGGGGCAAAGAGAGAGAGAGGGAGAGTGGCAGAGAGGGAGAGAGGCAGAGAGGCAGAGAGGCAGAGAGAGAGGCAGAGAGGCAGAGAGAGAGGCAGAGAGGCAGAGAGAGAGGCAGAGAGGCAGAGAGAGAGGCAGAGAGGCAGAGAGAGAGGCAGAGAGGCAGAGAGAGAGGCAGAGAGGCAGAGAGAGAGGCAGAGAGGCAGAGAGAGAGGCAGAGAGGCAGAGAGAGAGGCAGAGAGGCAGAGAGAGAGGCAGAGAGAGAGGCAGAGAGGCAGAGAGAGAGGCAGAGAGGCAGAGAGAGAGAGAGGCAGAGAGGCAGAGAGAGAGGCAGAGAGGCAGAGAGAGAGGCAGAGAGGCAGAGAGAGAGAGGCAGAGAGGCAGAGAGAGAGGCAGAGAGGCAGAGAGAGAGGCAGAGAGGCAGAGAGAGAGGCAGAGAGGCAGAGAGAGAGGCAGAGAGGCAGAGAGAGAGAGGCAGAGAGAGAGAGGCAGAGAGGCAGAGAGAGAGAGAGGCAGAGAGGCAGAGAGAGAGAGGCAGAGAGGCAGAGAGAGAGGCAGAGAGAGAGGCAGAGAGAGAGAGGCAGAGAGAGGCAGAGAGAGGCAGAGAGAGGCAGAGAGAGGCAGAGAGAGAGAGAGAGAGAGGCAGAGAGAGGCAGAGAGAGGCAGAGAGAGGCAGAGAGAGAGAGAGAGGCAGAGAGAGAGAGAGGCAGAGAGAGAGAGGCAGAGAGAGAGAGAGAGAGAGAGAGAGAGGAAGAGAGAAGAGAGAGAGAAGAGAGAGAGAAGAGAGAGAGAAGAGAGAGAGAAGAGAGAGAGAGGAGAGAGAGAGGAGAGAGAGAGAAGAGAGAGAGAGAAGAGAGAGAGAAGAGAGAGAGAGAAGAGAGAGAGAAAAGAGAGATAAAGACAGAGGTAGGACTGGAGTTAGATTTATATCAGTATCAGAATAAGCAGAGACTAATTAAGAAAATAACTTGGCAAGCAGAAAGACAGTATGAGAAGGGCATGACTAAGAATATTAAACATAATAGTAAGGCATTCTTTATAATATCAATACAACCCATCACTCCGCTGACGGGAATATGAAGAGGAAGGGGGGGGAAGCAAAGAGGGGATGAGGAAGGAGGAGCGATGAATGGGGGGAGAGCGACTGGGGCATTCCATGTCAAGTGTAGACATTTTTCAGCGAAATTTTGACACGTCGTCTCAGACTTCACTCCTTTTTTTGTGCAAGTGTTTGTATCCACGGTAAAACATTATAGGTCAATTTTCAGACCTGGGGGCCCATTTAGCTCCCCCCCCAAAAATTTGGGTGCCCCCGGTTGACCCACAATCTTCCAGTGGCCATATCACAAGTTGTAGTGGTCCGATTTGGATGATCTTGGTTTCCAAATGCTCGTAAAAGCGAGATCTTTCGAATCGCGTCAAGTAAAATCACTCCGAAACAGTAATTCAAAAAGTTATAGTTCGGGGTGCCCTTTGACCTTGGGCCCCGCCCCCCATCCAAACCGATGATCCCGATTTTTTTTCGTGTGAGAATACCCCCTTCATATACTCCAACACCTCAGCATGAATTAAAATGGGATCTCAATGGGTTCAAGTGTGATGATGGTTTTATTGTTCGGGGTCGACATATCACTAATTCTTGATTCGACATGGGGTGACGTTTGCCATCATCGTTCAATGACGTCACCTGCTGGCAGGCGACTTTATGTCTGAAATTGACAATCATCATCTCTGGACTATTATATATATATATATATATATATATATATATATATATATATATATATATATATATATATATATATATATATATATATATATATATATATATATATATCTTATTCTTCTTTCGGCTGCTCCCGTGAGGGGTCGCCACAGCGGATCAACCCTATGATCCGCATAGTGATTTGGCACATGTTTTACGCCGGATGCCCTTCCTGACGCAACCCTGGTCGCCTCTTACGACACAGGGATATGGTACACCTATTTTAACCGGGGTATACACCGGCCCAGTACACTGGTACTCATTTCGCCGACCTCGGAAGGATGACAGGCTGAGTCAACCCCTGGTGTATTAATTTAGTGGCCCAACGGGGCTTGAACTCAGGACCTTTTGGATCCCAAGCCGCTGCCCTAACCACTGTGCCAACACCAGGATATATATATATATATATATGTAGATATATTATGTATATATATATATATATATATATATATATATATATATATATATATATATATCTCTTCTCTCATATATATATATATATATATATATATATATATATATATATATATATATATATAGTTATCATTAATCTATAACCCGCTTTTAACTAGGGAACTACGGATACGGGTTTTGAAGGAAACCCTAGCGAGATAATCCTTAGACCTGGACGACATGCAGACAAGACACGGAGTACTTTGTGATGCCTCATGGACAAGAGAAAAAGTGTCGAAGGCACGATTGCGGCTCGTGACAAGCCAATGTTGTCAGATTTTAGCACCCAAGCTCGAGCATGCAGCGTGGCAAGATGGCGCTCGTACTCCTATCGGCATTGCTTGCGCATGCCGCGTGGAAAGATAGTGGTTACGGCCTCCTTTTGTCGCACCGCTCACGCACCAGCCTCAGCGCGTTAAGCCCCCGTAAGGTCGACGGCACAGAAGAGAAAGATCTATGGTGTGTTCCAGCTGGTTTCTCACAAGGTCCAGAATGCGAATCCAGGCCTGGCCCATACACCAGACTAGGCCAATCCCGGTGTTGGGCTCCGCAGGCGGATCGATGGGATGAAAGACATGTCGAGCCGTGCAGGGAGTCAGGACAGTCAGAGGCTCCATGACTGGACTCAGGATGAACCTGTGGATGACCTCAGGCTGGATCCATAACCGAGGAGGAATAGCCGACCAAACCACTCCTCATGAAGCAGATCACAGACTCCACTGGGCAGTTCCTCTTGCCCTTCGGGGTGGGCCTTTCTGGACCACCTCCGGGAATACGTGATTGGTCCATCCTCTGAGTTTTGCAGCCGCTCTCCGCCAATGGGTTGCTGATACGTCTCGTTGACTGATTCTCAGGGTGCCGGGTGGGGGCTGGTTAGGAAGAAGAAAACGCCTCTCAGTACCCCACCACTGTATGAACAATGTACAGCCTGCTACACCTCCCGACACACATGTAACGTCCGATTACCAAACAACCTGACTAAACATGCATTTAAGGGGGGATCTGGGCTAATCCTATATTAATAACACACTAAGGCCCCATTTCCGCAACAATAGGACCAGGGCCCACAACATCCGCAACAATAGGACCAGGGAGAGTAAATAAGAGGAGAGTTAAACAGTATTAAGGTAGGTGTCTTTCTCTCAGAGTAGTTAATGCATGAAATGGTCTTCCTGGAAAGGTTGTAGCAGCGGAAACAGCAGATGAGCTTAAATCAGAATTCGGTGCAGGTTCCTGGAAGCATTGGATATAGAAGAGTATAGGGATGTTGACGGAATTGAAAAGCAGCTCGAGTATGGATTGGTGATTGTGCGCATCTGTGTGGAGCATTGTGTCTGTCGGGGGTCTTGTCAAGGGGTGGTGTGTGGTTGATGTTTGTTTCTCACCCATGAACCGCCTTCACCTACCCTCCCCCCCACAACCCTGCAGAAGGAAAACACAAAAATATACCCTCAAAACCCTAAATAAATATATTCGGCCCAATACATTTTTACAATATCATGCATATCGTTTTTGGTCCCATCTCTCAATGGTGAAGAATCACTTTTAAAATTAAATAATTCTCGTATCTGGATCCGAATCCGGGTCTTCACCAAAATCAAATCAATTCGGCCTTGTCAGACACCCATCCTGCCCACGAAATTTCATCCGGATCCGTCCACAACTTTGAGATATCGTGCAATATCATTTTTATACCCATCTCTCAATGGTGAAGAATTAGTTAAAAAATTATATAATTATCATATCCAGATCTGGATTTGGTTCTTCACCAAAATTGAATCAATTCTTCCTGTTGGCACTCCCTATCTGTCCACCAAGTTTGTGTGAGTCCATCCATAACCCTTTGACGTTTTGAAGTTTGTGTCATTTTGGCTCTATGTCTCAACGGTGAAGTCACTTAATAAATTCTCAGATCCAGATCCGGATTCAGATCTTCACCAAAATCAAGCATTGATGTACTTGGCAGGTCCCCTACACACACAAAAAATTTCAGAACGATTACTTGAAATCAGTGGCCAAAAATAGTGTGACAGACAGATAGACAGACAGGCAGACAGACAAATGCTGCAGACCAACATACTTTTTTTTTCGCCAAGTAACAAATGCAGACAAGGGGGTGAAAACATGACCTCCTTCCCCTTCGGTGGTGGAGGTAATAATTACGAAGTAAAAAAAAAAAATGTAAATTATAAAAATTTTCCTTTAAAATTTTTTTTCTTAAATAATGAAAATAAATATATTTCCCCTTTTAATTTTGCCACCCTTGGGATATCCCTGAGCATGCCACATTGTCTCATCCACATTCCTCGGGCAATTCACACAATTAAAGTGTCGTTTTAGCAAATATAATTGGTCAAACTTGAAGCACCCACTCCCTACAGGAGCCGTCAAGGGGATCATGCGATTATATTTATGCCTATTTTGCTCCAAGGGGTCCCAGGGTTACACACCCCAAAAATGGTTGCGATCGGTTCAGCCGTTTTTGCGATACCTGCGGACGGATGGACGGACGGTGAATGATGTGAGAGCGCAGGCATGATGGACAGAATAGCTTCCTCCTGAATCGAATTTCCTTGTGCATCCTTGTCTTGCTTGTTTGTCAGGTCGATGTTGATTAGCTAAAATGAATTCTCGCTTGGAGTGTGGATTTATTCACATTTGTTTTTAAAATGGTGACGTTGAGAGGGCTATAGTGATTGCGAAAACGAAGATTCTTCAAGTGATTACACAGCAAGTGATTCGAAAAGCAGTTTGTCCAGTGATACTAAAACATTTATAAATCACCTATTTTTACCAATCTATAGTTATATAAGCAAAATATTTGCTTGTTACGTGACTCTGCTGAGCTCCCAAAGTTAATTGTGACAAAACTTTATGGGATCAATTTTTTTCCACGATTCACCTAAATAGGTCGTTTTAAACAGTAAATTTCTCACAATTCAAAACTTATAAACGCACAAACTACCACCTGTTGCCATCTCTACGAAGGTAGATCCATATTTACAATGCTTTATACAAAGCACTTTTTCTTTTTTTGTCAGATTTCAACCTATATAATTGCACAGATGCCAACCCTCCCGATTTCATCGGGAGGCTTCCGAAAATTCACCCAAACTCCCGCCCTTACGATCACTATCCTTATCCTCCCGAAATTTTGATATTTTTGCACTGTTCACTAATCAGAATGTACTAGTATGAGAATTGAATGAAAAGCATCGTCTGCTACGTATAGCATGTGGTAACTCCATAACGTTCGCTGCTACCAAATTGTACGTAAAAAATTGCAAATTCAAATGAGGAGCAGCGAAACATTGGGTCTGGATCTCGCTTATGCGATCATGCACTGAGATTTAGTGCATGCGGTATGTGTGCAATACAGTGCATGCGGTATGTATGCACAGTGTATATGCATGCGATACGCTCACTGCATGCAGCTGGGCCCCGTACCAGCCCGGCGGTCGCGACCACCGTGCGGTGTTTAACAGCCGCTAGAGTTCTACGAGTCGCGCTGCAGCTGTGGAACATCGACTTCGAAGTTACCGATGCTTCAAGCCCTCGATGTTGATTACGAAATGGCAGAAAAGAAGCTTACGAAGACCAAGAAATGGTCTCAGAAGTACAAGACCGAATACAGTCTCCAATACCCGTGTATTCGAAAGTCTGAAAGAGGAATTCATCATGCATATTGTACAGTATGCAGCGTTGATATTTCAGTTGAGCACGGAGGTCGCGATGATATTCGGAAGCACGTTGGAAGCAAACGGCACACAGACATTGCAAAGGAGAGATCTTCGAGCACGAGTACCGGTACACTTCTGAATTATTTCACCAAACAAGGGACAAGCGAGGAAGAGGATGTTACCCGAGCGGAACTTCTCTTTAGTGGATTTATTGTGGAACATAACTTGCCCATATCAGTCTCAGATCATACTGGACCTCTATTTCAAAAGATGTTTCCAGATTCAAAAGTTGCTTCAAAGTATGGATGTGCAAGAACAAAAACTTCAGCAATAATTGGTGAGTTGTCAAATGTTACTGCTTCATCTATTGCCGATATTGCTAGACTAGCTCCATTTAGCCTAGCTACAGACGGTAGTAATGACAGTGGTGAGGCCCAGCTATATCCTGTCCTGATTTCGTACTATGACAACAGTGCTGGGATTGTGAAGCAAGGTTTGCTAAGTTTGCCTGCGTGCAAACAAGATTCCACTGGAGAAAACATTTTCAAACTGCTTGATCATGAGTTCAGTGACAGGAAAATTCTGTGGTGAAATTGTGTTTCCTTTTGTGCTGATAATGCCTCTGTCATGGTGGGCAAGCACAAAGGAGTCGCTGCTTATATCCACAAACAAAATCCAGAGTGCTACATCATGGGATGCCCTTGCCATATGATGCACAATACGGCCAAGAAGGCGGCTCAGGCCTTACCCATTGAATTAGATGACTTTCTCATCGATATTTACTACTACTTGGACAAAAGTAGTAAACGCGTCAAAGGAGTGAAAGCACTGCAAGAACTCTGTGATGCCCCGACACACAAGATTCTGAAGCATGTCGCAACAAGGTGGCTGTCCCTTGGTCAGTGCCTAGACAGGCTGATTGAACAGTGGGAGCCACTTCGCCTCTTCTTCAAAGAAGAAGTACGAAGAAAAATGCAACCAACTGTAGCCAAGACTCTAACAACAAGCAAGAAGGACGGCACTGTATCTACTGCCAGTACTGGCACTGCAGGATCAAGCACTAGTGGAGCAGCATTCACCACTACCACTGCAGTATCTGCTGCGAAGAAGACAGCAGGGACAGCACCAAAACCAATGCTGAGAGCAGGTAGCATCACCGGCCCTTCATCACGTTCATCTACAAAGCAGATCCCTTCAGAGTCGAGAAAGACTGTGATAGTCCCATCTACAGGCAAAGAAGGACCCAAGTTAAGTTCTGCTTTTGCCAAATCACTTGATAGAAGCTCAGCAAAACCTTCGAATCAGAGGTCTTCTTCCTTGGCTGCACCTACCTCAAGCTCTCTCCTCAAACGTAAAATTGGATCTGGTACTACGAGTCTGACCTCTTCTGCTGGCAGTAAACGCAAGTGTGATCGCCCTGCGGCTAAGTGTACTACGAGTTCTACAACTAAAAGCGCATCTTCCTCAAACACTGTGCAGGAATCTAGAGAAAAACGTGTCAACAGGATGTTCTTGTCTCCACAAACAAAACTCTATTGTTTCTTCCTTCGATATGCTAACAAGCTTTTTGAGAAGGGGAATCTTCTGCTCCAAAGAGACGAACCCTGTATTCATCTCCTGCATGGATAATTGAATGGTCTTCTGAAAGATATCTTCGTACGGTTTTTGAAACCATCGGTGTCATCGGTTGCTCTGGTAAATGTACCCTTCTCTGACAGAAATCATCAGAAGAATGATGAGGACCTCATGATTGGGAACGATGCCAAACTGTATATAAGGGAACAAAGGAGTCTCAAGAAATCCACCTTCACTCTGAGTGAGTCAGACATCCAAGGTTTCTTCAGTGCAGTTCGCTCATATTATGTGAAAGCCTGCAATTACATCTTCAAAACCTGGCCGCTAGATGATGAATTAGCCAAGCATGCTCAGGTGCTGGATGTTAAGCTACACCAAGAAGTGGGGTTTGACTGTGTGGAGTTTTTCATCAAGAAATTCCCCTGTCTGTTCAGTGGCGGTGATAGTGACATAGACAGTCTTGAGAGTGAATTCGCTCACTACCAGGCAGACGCCTCCATAGCTACAATTGCTACTGAGACAGTGAGAGTGGATGAGCAGTGGCATCGGATTTCACAGCTCACAGATCCCTGCACTGGTGCCAAGAAGTATCCTAATTTGAGCAAAGTGATGAAGGGAATCTTGGTCATTCCTCATTCGAACGCATCATGTGAGCGGGCACTCAGTCTTGTACGGGAGAATCATACTGAATTTCGTCCCAATTTGAGTGTCAAAACCCTGGAAGCTCTCTTAATTGAAAAACTAGCTCATAGCACCCCTTGCTACCAGAGGGAATACAGCAAAGACATAATCAGAAGGGCTAAAAGAGCCACACAGCTGTCACTCAGCAAAGCTGCCATGGAAAAAGCAAGCAGCAGTAGTACCAGCCAGTAAGGTAAGAAAAATATTGCTTCTTTTGTGCTTTTTGTTAATCTTTGATTGTCCCCTAACTTACTAATATTAACATACATGTAACATTAAAAAGTGCACAATTTTCCCCTTTCTTTGTTCAAAAAGTGGGAATTCTTAACATGTTAAATGCTCCAAAATAGGGCTCAGAGGGCACTAGAGAGCGTCTAGAACCCCAGAGCTTCCAGGGCCCTAAGGCGGGCCCTGGACCCCGCCGCAAGGGTCGAGCGCTCCGCGCTCGAGACGTGCGCTTCGCGCACATTATTTGGTGTCGGTTGCAAATCCTCCCTAATTCTGATTTCCAAAAGTTGGCATCTCTGTAATTGGTGAGATGGTGAGATGGTGAGCTACGGTCGTCAAATATGGTATCAGATGTGAAAAATAAGTAAAGACGTTACCATGATCGGTAACATTGGCGAAGGAGTCATGTGACCTCTCAAATGTTCTTTCGACCCCTTTAGACATTTAGACCTTTTAGGCCCTCATAGGACCATTTAAGTGGGGGGAAAAGGGCACTTTAGACTCCTCTATGACCCTTAAGACCCATCAAACACTCTCGACCTCATGCCATTTAGACTCCTTCGACCCATCATGACCTTTTAAGACCCTGAAGCAACTTTGGTCTGCTTGGAAAATTGAAAAAAAAAATCCTCCTAATATCGTTTTTGATGACCTTTTTCATCCACCATTCGCGTCACATCACAAGTTGCAATGACAAATTGAAACTTGTATCCAAAAATGAAACTGATGTTGAAAAGTGAAACTGAAATGACTGATCTATGGATCATCGAATGGGAAATCAAAATGCAATGCTGTGAGAAATACTGAATGAAAATTTCCGAAAGCAAAGCTGTGGGGAGTACACAGGGAGAGAGAGGGGGGCAGATTGGCGACTGAAGAAGCGATGTGGAGAGAGATGGGTGCCTCGAGGTGGTCGGTTGGCATGCAAAGAACTTCGGTGATCTTCCGTCAGGTGGTAGGCCCAAAATGTGCCCAACTCTTTGTCCCACAAGCATGAGTTGTAAATCTTCGCTGGTAGAATGGAACGAGATTGGTGAGGTTACCAGCTTCACCCACTGTGATATCTGCACACTGAATATTTACAATGAATTCTGGTTTCCACCAATACACATTCTAAAAAAATTGCTCATTTGAGGTGAGATGTCTACGAACCCGTCAGTGGCAGGTACCTTGCCAGTCAGTTCTAAAACTGAGTGAAGTAATGTTAACTTTGTGTATTAAAAAAATTACATTTTATGATCTGAGCTTTTACCTACTATCTAGTTTATGGTATAAAAGACGGAGATCTCCTTCACAGTACACAGTAACAAACATTTTACGGTTTATTCAGTTTGCCTGAGAAAATACCATACTTTACTATGCATACTGGAAAAATTCATCACTCCAACACTTAAAAGACTGAATTACAGATGTGCTGGTAATGGCAGGTTAAAAGTGTCCGGCGAGCAGAACCGAGTCACTGTAAATGCGCACACGCCTCGTTTAGCATTCATACGTCATTTTGAAAGTCGCGTGTTGTGTTCCATACAAGGAGATCTCAGGCAAAGCAAATCACTTTACAAGGACAGGTGGAGGATGCTTCGAGCTCTATTTTACCTTCCATTGTTGATTTCAAGGATTGGACACATAATGCTAATTAATTGCGCTAATTGTTTGTTTTTTAACCTTGTTTTTATCAATTGTTTTTTTTGTTTGCTAACCTGACGTTTTTGACTTTATTGATGAACGCGAACATGAGTGTTTTCACTGATGGTCAAAAGTTATTATTTTATCCACAGGGAGAAACTTCGTCACACTTACAGCTCATCATGGTACAACTGCTTCGCACGGTGAACCGCACCGTCATCGGGATGGGTCACAGCTCTCCACTGATGGTAACTTTATCCCTTTTCTTTACAATGAGCTCTGTCTCAGCTACATCTAGTCTTTTATATCTCTTTATTTTTAAATCTGCACAAATTGAGATTCCACAAAACCCGAACATGATGCAAACAATCCCCCATTCCATTCCTTGTGCATTAGTTGAATATTGTTACAAATTCGCGCCCGCCGGCGTGCGATCGGCCGCTTCCCACTAATGGCAACTGCGTCGCTCACCGGACGGACAATTCAGTCGTGACCCTCCTGGAACTACCGCCAGAAGCCAGTCACGGGTGGGGGTTTAACCTCACCACAACCCAGTCTGCATTCTACCCACGCGAAATAGAGTGAATCGCCAAATGTCGATATACCTAATTACCCACGCGGGTAGCATACCGAGGAGTTGTACCACGCCACAGGTCAGCTTCGGACACGAACCGCTTAAGCGGCTCGTTCCGTGCTCAGGGGATAACTGAGCGGAGTTATCGCCGACCTTGACGGTTCAGATTACTTACTGGGTGTCTAAACCCACTACCAATCCCTTCCAGGATGCAAGATGGAACTTTCAAACGCGAAAAAGACGACGAACGGGATACATTTCACACAAGGACATTTATTATACAACACGTAAGCAGGCAAATAGGAACAACAGTCAAGCACATTTACAGGCAAATAGAAATAACAGCAGGCAAACAAAAGCAAGGGCAAGCACTACGACGGAATATAATTAATAAATGTACAGTCACTTAAGCAGTTTTACTTCACAGGACGGTGCCACGACAACATTCATTCAAAAACCCAAAAGAAACACAAGGAAAGACCCCCTCACAGACAAGGGGGTCAGACTGGACCACTTGGATCTTTATGACACGGGACCTGGGAGACCGAACGGGTCCCGCGAGACCGTAGCAGGTTACCTGCACCCTCGAGGTGCGACGGTCGGCGAGCCCTCTCCGGCACTCTACTCTTGTGCGCGCCTCGACCCTGGACCACCGCTCGCAACCCTCACCACTTGGCCCCCAGAGGGAGAAGACGACCTCGACGATCCAGAGAGAGAACCCGAGTTTGACCTCGACCACCAAGAGACGAGGAAGCGCGAACCTCCGACGACCACCAAGAGAAGAGGAAGCGCGAACCTCCGATGACCACCAAGGGAAGAGGAAGCTAAAACGACGAGAGCGAGTCCGAGTTCGACCTTGACCACCAGAAGAGAGCAGATGACGTCGACGAAGAAGAAGAGAGAGCGTCGACGAAGAACAAGCAGAGCAATTCAGCACGAAGAACAAGAGAGAGCGAGCCCCGTGTGCTGTCCGCCTTATATAGCGTGGGTCTCCACCCCTTCGCTCCACCCCCTTTTCGGCTCCGCCTCCCTTCGAGCTCTTTCGAGAAGCTCCTCGAAAAGGGGCGTTCCCCCTCCCGACCGCCTCAGGCCCCGTGTCCGCCAATCGCGAGCGAGCTCTTCGCCGCTTCTCGTGCCGGCGTTGGCGGCGCAAAACGGCGGGAAAACTCACGCGTTGCTGCAGGTCTTCCACGGGGCCTTCGTTCGACGTTTTCGGACGGTCCAAAATAACAATAGCGAAGGAAAAACGGCTAACTCAAAGGATCGCAGCCCTGTGAACACGGAAATTCCCTCTAAACAACGGTGGGGAAATCTAACTACACAATTACTTATCGTCATAACTGATCTAAGGACCCTTTATGGTGTATTGCGAATTTCCACAGCCGTAACAATATTAATATCTGGACTAAAATTTTTCTTTATTTTTATCATTTTAATCATAGTTCATTTTTATGCTTGAATGTTGCTTTTATATTGTCTGTCTGTTTTTTTTGCACTTTTAAATATTAGCTCTCGACCCTTTTTTTTATTTGGGGAGGGGGGGGATTTTTTTTGACAATCCCACAATTGGGATTGTCGTGTGTGTACGATGTGTGAACATCTTTATAGTTGTTGAGGAACTCTGGAAAGGGTTCGAAACAGTGTTTAGCACTTACCTTGCGTAAGTCTTCATGGATTGCTTTATGCAGCTATTTTGGCTGGAGAAGCATGGGAGGGGTCAATCGTTTGTATAATCCTAGCCACCTGGGCGTAGTTGATTAGGTGAGAGCTGACTGGCTGTTCCCTCCATTCACAGGTGAGAGATGTGGTTTGGTTTTTCTAGATATAAATATATACATATATATATATATATATATATATATATATATGTATATATATATATATATATATTTTACAGTGTAGAAGAGAGCCGTGTGTGTCGGTCGGCATTTTTCCTCAGAGATGGACGAACAGATCTTCGTTAAACTTTTATGTTCATCACTGAGTGCTGGGCAGTGTTTTTGGTCAAAAATATTTTAATTTTATAATGAAAAGTTCGATTATTATTATTATAATTATTATTATTATTTGTTTTAATCGCTAAAATTTCTTCAGAATGCCATAGAATTAGGATGGCAGCGGGTAATGTCGGGTACCCTTGCCATAACACAAAATTTGAAAAATTAGAAGTTTTTTTTAATTTCACTCTTGTGCCTCAGCCTTTGTAGATATGTAAAAGGTAATATTAAATGATCCCTGACCCCATTCCTTCGTGGATACAGGGAAGTGTTTTAGCCCCCACAAAAAAAGATTATTCAAAATCCCAACAAGATGAGGACAGCACTGGGCAACGCTGGGTACCCCTGCTAGTATTACATGGATGTTTTTATTTGTAAGGTAACCTCACCTTAAGTTACCCCAGGTTTGTATTTCTGAGTTAGTGTGACCATGTGATAGCCCATAGGTGGTCCCTATAGATGTACAGTGACTGGTGCCCCTCTCTGTTTTCAAGTTTCCTCAATGACCACATATTGAAGAGTATGTTTCTCAACCTTTAAGCTGTAAAATTATGTTCTTGGCCTAATTGTTAGTATTTTAAAGTGGAGTTTTGACTTTCATCACCATCAAATTTTAAGGTGGAGGTTTTTTTTCACTTTTATTTGTTCTCTGTGTTTTTTTGCAGAATAATTTTGTGGCATGCATGACATCAATCCTGCAGAGAATGAATGACGACCACTACCAGTATTACATCGACACCTTTAAAAACCCCTCCGATCTCGTGGTGAGTTCAAGTGAGGCCTGTTGTCTGAAAACACAAACGGACTTGTGCGATGAACACCAAATTGGTCTTTTCCTTTCTCTCTGTTACCTCTTCGACTACATTCTGCATATTTTCTTTCCTTTCTACTCTGTTTCCCTTTTACTCACTGTACAGCTTCGAGGACCTTTTATACCTTTCATTAACATCCAAATGCTCTCAAGAGACATAACGGGATGGGTTGTCCATGTCTACTCAGTGTTCCACAAAGTCTTGTCCCAAACATAACTAATGGACTCACTCAAAAAGCAGGTGTGGACCATTGCTTTCATCATGCTTTTGGAGCCATCTTCATTTTGCTTCATTGAGCTCGGGGGAGGAGGGCCTGGGGAGTGGGGTGGGGAGGAAGCAAAGATCCCTTCTGGAACTTTATTACACATGCACAAGGAAGGGGTCATCAAACTTGCCCTTTTGCTAATGTAATAAATTAATTAACACTCATCAGAGCTACTTTTGCACTTGCTTATCTGACTGTCATCAGGGCAGGAATTTTGAACTTGTTTGGGGTTCCGGAGACCATCGCATACTCTTTGTGAAAGACATTGTGGGATCTTTAATGTGCATCAATAAATGCTGGCAGACTGGTCCCTAGATTAACATCCTCTACCGATTGATGGTGCATTCGTCGATAGGACATATCGCCTGTAAATATCGATCAGGATGACATTCTACAGTCAGGCTTGGAATCAAGCCCAAAGTCGATTCCTTGACGGTGAATATGATACCTCTGAACTATCCTGCCAGCCCCTTTGAATGCTCACCTGTAGTTTATGCTCATCTTGGGTTTTCTGATTGCTGTCCGGCCACTGTGTCCTTGTTTAAATTTTTTTTGCCATGAAATGTGTCACACTAACATTTTACACTTGACTCACTTTGACTAATCGGCTGCTATCTTCATATTAACTAAACCAAAGAAGGCAATCTATGAAGTCATTTTATTTAAATTTACTTTGTCTTTGAATCCCTGTTTGTGCCTATATAGGACTTCCTCATGGAAACATTCATAATGTTCAAGAACTTGATTGGGAAAAATGTCTACCCCTCTGACTGGGTGATTATGAACATGATGCAGAACAGGTGGGTCACCTAAACACCTTTTTCCAATTTTTGCATCTATATTCAGCTGCTATGTCCAGCACCTTGTGAGTGCAAAATTTTATCAGAGTACCATAGTACTCTATGTAGGGATGGCGTGGAAAAATATGGCTGCCCCATCTGCTACACAAGTTGTTGGATCTTCTCTAAAAAGTCGCTTCGGCTACATATGAGAACCTACTTGGTTTGTTCAGCTCATTGTCGAGGCAATGCTCACTTTTCTGTTCTCCATAGAGAATATAGTAGAGGACCCCACCATTGAGTCCGGGACCAATTTTTCAATGCAGATTCTAGTAGATGGGGCCAAAAAAAAAATTTTAACGAGGGTACTCCTCTCAAAAGTGCGGGCTAACTCCACCAGGGGGGCGAAATTCAAAATGGCCGCCCAAAATCAACATTGTGGTTTAATTTCACTTCTATTTCATCTAGAATATTCGTTTTGGTGTCTAAATCTATGTTTTTGGGGTCAAGGATTTCAAATCTGTCCATGTTAATTTTGTATATGCAATATCAGAGGGCGTTTTACACTATATTTGCCGATATTTGGACTTTTTTCCACTCTCCGACATATAACTAGACTGTACAACCTTGAATGCCATCAGCCCAGTTAAAAATGCAAGAAACTGATGACATTTGACAGTTAACTTATCATCAATTCTTCAGTCCTAAAGTAAAGGTAATGTGTGTGCACAACTTTTGACACAGCTATATCAAACATGAACATACATGTACTTGTCGTACTTGTCATAGTTAAATTCTACTGAATTAATCATTCTCTATATCACTGTAATCATCATCTTCAATATCACTCTCATCAGACGTTGGCATCTTCTCCTCATCTACACCCTGTATTGATTATCTTAAGTCCTTAGGTAGAGCTGGCTTACTATACCTCTGGGGTACACATTTTCCATTCTCCAGCCTCCACCCACTGTTCAGTGGGGATGGAATGAGCTCACTTTAATCAAAGTTGAGAAACAGGTCGGACTGATAACTAATTCACTCGCTGCACCTTCAAGTTGTGAGAATCTCTGTCAGGTGGTATTCTTGATGTAGACTTCTTTTTGAGATGCTTCTACTTCTGAGCTCTGGCTTCACCAAGTGTTTGGCTGACTTTGTCACCATAGATGTATCGCATTGTGAAAATGGCCATGTTGTCCAGAACTTCATTGGAGGCTGGAATTTCATTGCCAACTGACTGCAGAATTGGTGTGGCCTCTTGGCACACTCCTTTCTCGAAAACAGATTTTTTGCCATGACCAAAAAAGGCAGCTGTGGTATCACAACCACTGTGCACATACAATGGTATAACCACTGTGCACATACTGTGCACATACATACAACATACAATATCAGTAACATTCTTTGCACAGAGGGAATGACAGTCAATGATGGTGTCTTTGTGCTTTATTCCTAAAATGCCATCAATCCTGTGAGCAACATGAGCAGCTAGCATCATAACATCAGTATCTTCAGCATCCAGTATGACTGGTACTTGAGAGTCAACCTTGCGAATCTGTGAGTGGATGAAAAACATCACAGTATCTGCCTCGATGTGATTGCACTTATAGTCAAACACTTTAACCCCTCTGGTGAGATTCTCCCCGTCAGGTCCGACGGAGTAAATCAGTTCTTTGTTTGTGAGGCTGGTTGACATAATTCTGAACTGGTTCTTTAGAAATACTTGCAACTTCTGTTTATTGCTAGGACTACCGAAGAGGTCGGTAATTTTGGTCGGAAAAAAGTAATTTTGGTGATGGGAATCTTTCCTCTGCTCTGATGAAAATGTTTCCGAATCCTCCGTTACCATTTTTACTTGCTCGCATACTTCTCTCACTGTCCTTAATAGTATATGGTAAGTCATTTGGATCATTCACCAGGATAAGTGTGGCAGCGGATGTGTGACGTATTAAAGAGAGCATGTTTGAAGCATACTCAGACCAAGTGAACACCTCACCATCATGTTTATTTCGTTGTTCAGCTGATGAAAGAGATAACCTCCACCTGAAGCCCATGCCAATTATGGCTAGGTTATCACCTGGGACATGTTGAAGGCTTTCCAAGTCGAGGACTTCAATCAACTTTGACTTCTGAGTTTTCCTCATTGTGCCATTTCTGTTAAAGATTGCTAAGCATTCATCAGTGACTCTGTACTCCATTACATCTGCCAAAACAATTTTTTTGTTATGTTTCTCGGCCATTGCAATGATGGATGTCATTGCTTTGTTCTCCATTTCTTCAGATTTTGCAGGTCTTTTGTCTTTTTGTTTATTTGTTGGTGGAGGATTCCTGAAGCTTCTTTGAGAATTCTTCTTGACACTTGCATGGAAAGACTTGGTTGCTGAGAACATTCGATCTTTGCAGAATGTTGAGAACTGATTTCAAGTTGATAAGGTCATCTGAAGCAGGAACTGCTTGATGAATCTGAAGCAGGAATGATGAACTGCTGAAGCAGGAACATAGACGAAGCTGACTCAAAGTCCTTGGAAACCCAACCAGAGCCTTGTCATTGGGCTGTCACTGCTTTCCAATTTTTCTACTTCCTGAGAGACTACACTCATAACTTCTGGCTCTCCTTTCAGGAACACATATGCACGTTGACGTTCTTCATCAGAGGTTGATTTGTCGTGAAGTACATGCAGACTTGCTTTTATTGCATCTGATTGCACTGTGTTGCCATTTTCTGCTCCAGTTTGATGTATGAGAGACATATGAGACAAATTGTCCAGTCTTAGACACCTCATGCCACGTTTATAGTGCTTGCCCTTTAAAGCTTGGTCCACTGAGCCGTCTGCAATGACTCCTGCTGCCACTAATAGATCTGACAAGCCTGATCCCTGGAACCGTTTGTTCATGGCAGATATGAAGGAGGAATGCATGTGGAAAGGCCCAATGAAGGGAAAGTTGACATCAAATTCCTCCAGATGTTCGTACTTGATTTGCCCAATGTGGGCATACACAGGTTGATCACAAACCAACAGAATGGAAGGCATGTTCTTGGCTTTTGCTTCCGCAGCGACTCATGTACGATTACCTCATGATTACCTCATGTACTACCATCTTGTTAGGAGGACTTGGATATGTAAAGAAGTAGTATGGCTTACTTTTTGTTACAACAGGTTGAACTGTCATCTGGAAACCAGCAAAAGCACCCACTGGCTGTGACTTCAGGGACTTGTCCGAGTAGTTTTCATCAAGCCGTACAAGTGTATGAATGACCCCTCTCTTTCGCTGCATATCAGTGTTTTGCGGTGTCAAGTCCAGTTCTGGTCGTACAGCTGGTACACCTCGTTTCATTGTGGTGTAGGGCTGAATAACATGCTGATTCAGACATAACTGCTTGACTTCTGCAGACTTGGGGATCTGAAGGGCCACCTTGGGGCCAGGTGGAACATTGATGATGTTTTCCGGCTGTACAAACATAACATTTGTACGATGAGATGTATTAGCACCAGTCAGTGTGTCATCTGAGAAGTCATCATTGTCCATGATTGCAGCATCTGGAGTATCCTGAGAAAGTTCTGCTGGGCAAATGTTGTTTTCTGTGATATCATGTTTTGCCCTTGTGTCATATAAATGCAGTACGTCTTTGTAACTTGTGCCAAAGGAGAAGCGTTTGAGGAGGTCAACAATTTCCCTGCTCCTCGTCAGAGCATGCATTGTTACTGAAAGTTGTACCTGAAAAGATATTCTGGTACCTGAGATGAAGGATTCAAGCACTAATTCTAGTGCGATCAAGGAAGGGTCTTCACACTGATCGTCTGCAGTGTACCTTTGACCTTTTCTCAACTTTTTCAGAAAGTGCATTAAGACTTGTTGCTGCTCTTCCTTTTCTACTAACTGCTCGACGTGTGGTGGCCATGGCAATTTAGATCCTTTAGCCAATTTAGCTTTCAGCCTTTGAGCAGCTGCTTCAAATATGTCCTCATCACTGATACCACAACAGTTAAGTGCTGCTTCAACATGTGATCCTCCCGCTGAGAGGTCAAAAACGAGTGAGCTTCTGTTCTTTTGCAGTCGGTCATGAAAACCTATTTTCCCATGAAATTCGTCTTGCAACATTGATTGCAGTGTAGAGGACTTCACAGTAGTTGTAAATCCAAAGTTGTTGACATTCTGGAATAATCATTAAGCAGACTTTGTAAAGTGCGAAACTCATGTTATTCAAAGATAACACTTTGGACATGCTGAAACAACTTCTGTTTAACCTCGGATGGGTGAATATAATTCAGGTGAAATTGCTGATCAGTCAAGTCATCTGATTTACGTGGAATATACTTCTTCCAGCAAGAGCGATGATAGCAAATCTCAGCTGCAAATGGGTCAGGAGTAGAGTCTATCAAAGCTATGAGTCTGTTTCTCATACTTTCATCTTCAAGGTGAACTGTATGACATTTGAAAACATTCCACGCATCCCACTGCTTGATTATGTGCCGTTTGTCTCCACCAGGATGTTTTGTATCTTCAGGCAGCATACACCAGACACACAAGTTTTTGTCATGTATTACAGCAAAGCTGGAACATAACTTTCTCTGATTTGAAACTGTTTTCCAGGTTATTAGATGACGAAGTTATCTGATGATCAGGACAATTTTCAGCACTTTTTTTCTTCAGATTTTTTTTTTCGTTTAAGGGCCTTGGAAAGCTTGTCTTTACTAGAAATTTGGGCCCTACACAGTTTGTGGTAAAAGACTCCTTGAAACCCATTTTCCCATTCAACCTCATCACATACTGAGCCATATTCATCTAGTCCCTCCCAGTTCTTAGCGTGATTTTTCAATGTTTCCCAGGCTTCAATTGGCGTGTTACTCTTGTCTTCATCGCAGTCTCCTTGGCAAAGGATGCAAATGCCAATTTCTCCACTCCCTCGTTTCTTCCCTCTGCTTTCCCTGCTTTCTGCCATCTGCAAAAAAAGTCATGCATTAGGTAAATGATGTATCATGTAATCCATTACGAAATTTAGAACCTTACTTGTTATTAAATAAAATATCAACTTGAAACTGAACATTATATAATGCCTTATTATATTTTAGTAAATATAAAGTCTTATCTTCGGTGGTGTCAATGATTTATTAACTAAATAATTAATTACATTTTGGATGTGTTTGTGACTTAACAATGATAAGGATACTCGTATGTATCTTCAATGAACAGCATGATTGAACAAAAGTTTAAGAGATGCTTGCAAGCCCCATCAGGTCATTTTAAATTTTCCACGTCATCTGTACTTTGACATCGAGAAACCGGGACGTACTGGACTACGATTTTGTACATGCACTGCAGATATAGGCTTACCAGCTGGTTTATAGAATTACATCCATAATAATAAGTATTTAAATCTGACCATAGTGTAATGTCGGCCCCAAAACTGACAAAAAAGTCTCCGTATCGGCATGTATATTGTAAAACGCCTTCTGGTGTTGCATATACAGTACATAATTATTATGGTCAGATTTGAAATCCTTCACCCCAAAAACATAGATTTAGACACCAAAACGAATGTTCTCGACTAATTAGAAGTGAAATTAAACCACAATATTGATTTTGGGTGGCCATTTTGAATTTCGCCCCCTGGTGGAGTTAGCCCGCACTTTTGAGAGGGGTACCTCGCTAAAATTTCTTTTTTTGGCCCCATCTACCAGAATCTGCATTGAAAAATTGGTCCCAGAAACTTGGTCACGGACTCAATGGTGGGGTTCTCTACTAATATTACATTTGATGATCACTTGAAGCACAATTTTATTTTAATTTTTTGGATACATAGTCAATGCTGGTGGAAGAACCAGTACGCTGACTGGATCAGGACATAACAGGATGCAAAAGGAATAGAAGAGATCGAGGGGGGAAACACCAACAGCAGAGTAGAAGGCCAAGAGAGAGGGAGACAGACAGACAAACAAAGAGTGTGGGGAGGAATGGGGGCAGGAGACGATGCATGGGGTGGACAACATGATGCTTGGGGGTGGACAAGATAGATACAGAAGGGAAAAATCAAGTGGGAAAACAGACATGAAAGTAGAGTTTGTTTCGTCTTTAACCGTATCAGACTTCTTTGAAGCATAACTGCCAACTACTCCTTCACTGCGAGTTCATGCTTTGGCACTGGATTGGAGGGCATTGAAGAGGGAGAGATTGTTCAAGGCAAGGCTGACAAAGGAAATGATTGCTAAAAGTGGAGATTAATGATGAAGGTATGGTGAAGGTGAGAATCAAGCAGGGGGGGGATTGTAAAGGTGAGGTTTAAAGGGCAAAGCATGCTTAAGGTGAGGGTTAGTGGATGAGTGATTGTAAAATTAATGATTATTGGGTAAAGGACAGGAAAAGCAGAGGGTTAAAGGCTGAAAGATGCTCAAGGTATGGGATGTCGGCAGAGATTATAAAAGGTGAGGGTAAATGTTAAGCATTGGTAAGATTAGAGTTGAATGCAAGGGGTACTAAAGATGAGTGTTATTGGGTGAGGTATGGTGTTATTCATTCATAATGGGTGAAGGGCTCTAAAGGGGAGGTTTGAAGGGCTAGGGGAAAGAGTGAGGGATGCTTAAGGTGAGGGTTAAGTTCTGCTGAAGATGAGGGTTAAAGAGGGATGTTAAAGGTGATTGTTAACAGGCATATAATGGTTAAGTTGAGGGATGTTAAAGGATGAGCGTTAAGTGGTGAGGGATGGTAAAGGTGAGTTAAACCGTGAAGGATGATAAAGGTGAGAATCAAGGCCACGTAATGTTAAGCTTGAGGATTGAACAGTTAAGGATGGTCAAAGTGGGAATTAAAGGGTGAGCATTGTTAAAGTTGAGGGTTAAATGGTGAAGGATGGTAAAGGTGAGAATCAAAGGGTGAGTCATGTTAAATGGTGGGGGACATTAAAGGTGGGAAACAAAGTCCGAGTAATGTTAAAGGTGATTGTTAATGGTGTTAAAGGTGGGAATCAATGGGCGAGTAATGTTAAACGGTGAGGGATGGTAAAGGTGGGAATCAAAGGGTGAGTCATGTTAAAGGTGAGGGTTAAATGGTGAGGGACATTAAAGGTGGGAATCAAAGTCCAAGTAATGTTAAAGGTGATGGTTAACGGTGTTAAAGGTGGGAATCAATAGGCAAGTAATGTTAAACGGTGAGGGATGGTAAAGGTGTGAATCAAAGGGTGAGTAATGTTGAAGGTGAGGGTTAAATGGTGAGGGACATTAAAGGTGGGAAACAAAGTCCGAGTAATGTTAAAGGTGATTGTTAATGGTGTTAAAGGTGGGAATCAATGGGCGAGTAATGTTAAACGGTGAGGGATGGTAAAGGTGGGAATCAAAGGGTGAGTCATGTTAAAGGTGAGGGTTAAATGGTGAGGGACATTAAAGGTGGGAATCAAAGTCCAAGTAATGTTAAAGGTGATGGTTAACGGTGTTAAAGGTGGGAATCAATAGGCAAGTAATGTTAAACGGTGAGGGATGGTAAAGGTGTGAATCAAAGGGTGAGTAATGTTGAAGGTGAGGATTATCAACAGAATCGACTTCAGCTTACATGAGTATTGCATTAAGCCATGTATGAAAGAAAAGTCTGAAGGACGTGGTCATGCTGGGTCACCGCATTGTGAAGTGTATTTCGGTGAAACTGACATGCCATTTAACTTGGTTTAACCATTTCCTACATTTCATTTGCTTAGGATGGTTTGTGAGAGCTTGTCAGGGTTAGGTAACAGCATGTTGTTGGGTCTTTGAGAGAAAAGAAATCAACAATTAACACCCAAACTATTGCCTAGTATGAAAATGTTAATTGTTAAATGAGTAATTGTATGTTTGTACAAGCTGACTGTGTTATTCATAAAGAACACCTACCTGTAAGCATTCTATACTCATTTGATGTTCACCTGTTATCAGTGTGTTTCTTCGAGCAATCGCACAATTTGCTTCAACTCTCAACAAGAAGTTCTTGGCACATTCAAACTTTGAGTTGCAAGTAAGTGCCCTTGGATCATCATGCTGCATGCTTATCATGAGGTTAGGGATTGACCGAGCTTCCTCCATTGTTTATTGCTTGAGTCATTCCTATGTTGAGTGTACGCATGTTTTTTGCCTCTTCGAACGCCTTTTCTTTGTACTTGTTACCTCTGTACAAGAATTCTTACATTTAACTTATTTCCACCACTTTTCTTCAAAGTTCATATAAAGTTAACTTTTTATCCAACTGATGCCATTGTGTGCCTGATCCTTTTTATCCAAGCAGATTTCTTGCTTTGTCCTTGTGGGCTTTGAGTCATGTGGGAATCTCTGCATTCGACTGAAATGTTGTTAAAGACGAGTGAAAGTAGTGGATGTGTAGCATTTTCACATCGACACGGCTCAATTCAAATCTCACCCTGACCCCAACCCCAACTCCAATCTGACAGCTGTGGAACAATTACTTCCACCTGGCAGTGGCCTTCCTCACGCAGGAATCTTTGCAACTGGAAAACTTCTCTCATGCCAAAAGAACCAAGATCATCAGCAAGTGAGCAAACAACGGAGCGTGAATCGGGATAGGGATGGATTGATGAGATTAGGGATTAATTATGGACCCTGAGTGGTTATCATGAGGTTTAGGATTAATTACCGACCCCGAGTGGTCATCATGTGATTAGGGATTAATTACCGACCCTGAGTGGCCATCATGAGATTATAGATTAATTACCGACCCCAAGTGCTTATCATGAGGTAATGGATTAATTACCGACCCCGAGTGGTCATCATGAGGTGAGGGATTAATTACCGACCCCGAGTGGTCATCATGATGTGAGGAATTAATTACCGATCCCGAGTGGTCATCATGAGATTATAGATGAATTACCGACCCCAAGTGCTTATCATGAGGTTAGGGATTAATTACCGACCCCGAGTGGTCATGAGATTAGAAATTAATTACTGACCCTGAGTGGTCATCATGAGATTCAGGATTAATTACCGACCCAAAGTGGTCATCATGAGGTTAGGGATTAATTACCGATCCCGAGTGGTCATCATGAGGTGAGGGATTGATTACCGATCCCGAGTGGTCATCATGAGATTATAGATGAATTACCGACCACAAGTGCTTATCATGAGGTTAGGGATTAATTACCGACCCCGAGTGGTCATCATGAGGTGAGGGATTAATTACCGACCCCGAGTGGTCATCATGATGTGAGGAATTAATTACCGATCCCGAGTGGTCATCATGAGATTATAGATGAATTACCGACCCCAAGTGCTTATCATGAGGTTAGGGATTAATTACCGACCCCGAGTGGTCATCATGAGATTAGAAATTAATTACTGACCCTGAGTGGTCATCATGAGATTCAGGATTAATTACCGACCCAAAGTGGTCATCATGAGGTTAGGGATTAATTACCGATCCCGAGTGGTCATCATGAGGTTAGGGATTAATTACCAACCCCGAGTGGTTATCATGAGATTAGGGATTAATTACCGACCCCAAGTGGTCATCATGAGATTCGAGATTAATTATTGACCCTGAGTGGTCATCATAAGGTTATGGATTAATTACCGATCCCGAGTGGTCATCATGAGATTAGAGATTAATTACCGACCCTGAGTGGTCATCATGAGGTTAGGGATTAATTGCTGACCCCGAGTAGTCGTCATGAAGTTAGGGATTAATTACCGACCCCGAGTGGTCATCATGAGATTAGAGATTAATTACTGACCCCGAGTAGTCGTCATGAAGTTAGGGATTAATTACCGACCCCGAGTGGTCATCATGAGGTGAGGGATTAATTACCGATCCGAGTGGTCATCATGAGATTCGGGATTAATTACCGACCCTGAGTGGTTATCATGAGATTAGGGATTAATTACCGACCCCGAGTGGTCATCATGCGATTAGGGATTAATTACCGACCCTGAGTGGTCATCATGAGATTAGAGATTAATTACTGACCCCGAGTGATCATCATGAGGTTAGGGATTAATTACCAACCCCGCGTGGTCATCATGAGGTGAGGGATTAATTACCGACCCCGAGTGGTCATCATGAGGTGAGGGATTAATTACCTATCCCGAGTGGTCATCATGAGGTTATGGATTAATTACCGACCCTGAGTGGTCATCATGAGGTTAGGGATTAATTGCTGACACTGATTGGTCGTCCTGAGGTTTGGGATTAATTACCAACCCTGAGTGGTCATCATTAGATTAGGGATTACTTACCGACCCTGAGTGGTCATCATGAGATTATAGATTAATTACCGACCCCAAGTGCTTATCATGAGGTTAGGGATTAATCACCGACCCTGAGTGGTCATCATGAGATTGGAGATTAATTACTGACCCTGAGTGGTCATCATGAGGCTTGGGATTAATTTCTGACTGAGTGGTCATCATGAGATTAGAGATTAATTATTGACCCTGAGTGGTCATCCTGAGATGGATTAATTACCTACCCTGAATTACTGACATTGCATCTGAGTATTGACTGGAGATTTGATGTTTATTTGATTTGCGATTTAGTTTGCTTTGAAGTCATGCTTTGTTGCTGTTTTGTTTGTAAATTCCATGTTTTTACAAGTGAAAAAGTGTTTTTTTTATCAGTTCAGTGAAAATCAGTTGTGCTGTCCCTTTGATGTGATTTTTGTGGCTTTGTGATGAAATCCTGTTGCCAATTTCTCACAGGTATGGCGACATGCGCAGATCTATTGGATTTGAGATTCGGGACATGTGGTACAACCTCGGTGAGCAATCAGCTGTGGTTTTCGGCCTACTTGAGTGAATGTTTTGTTTAGTTTGATCATACTGGAGCATTAACGGCTCAACTAATGTCAAGATCGTTGCGGTGGGAGGTTTAAATCCCGCGATGAACCGAATGGTTTTAACTCCTGTGGAGGCATTCCAAATTATGGTGGGGTTGCATGCGGGAGAACTGAGGGACATAAGAAAGTTAGCTCTGTAAAACAAATGGGTTTATTCCCGAACCACTAACAAGGGAAGATTGAATGGCGGAGGGATACGATGATGGTACTGGTGGGGAAGAAAGGGGAACATGGAATCGATATATAATAAATGATTATATACACTGTGAATAAAACCAATGGCATCACACTCCAGATTTAATCACAGACGGGAAAGGGACAAAACCGGGGGACTCAGCTCTGGTTGTAGCGGGGGGAGCACAGGTGCAGGGCAGCCACAAGCAGGGGATGAGGAGGGACGAGGATGACAGGCAAGATGATGAGCAGACTGATGAACCTGGCAGAGGCAGGTAGGTAGGATGACCTCCTCAAAACTCTCTTCACTTTCCTCAGAGCGCCAAATCCTCTCTCTCACTCTCCTCAGGTGCTTCTCTCCGTCGTGTTCACCTCAGACTCACATGATCCTCTTGTTCACGCCTCCCTCTTCTCCCCAGGCAATGTTCTGCCCCTCCGAGGTTATCCTTAGCTCCACCTCTTTTGCTCTTATAAAGTCTCCCGGAGCCCCGGTAGAGGTTTACATCAGGGTTTATACACACAATTTCCTTCACCATAATCCCTCACTAATTATTACCATGTACCAGCCCCTGTATGGTGCACATTCAAACAAGACATTCCTTGATCTGATGTGTCCTTGCTTATTACATCGAAATTGGCTAACTACCCGTCCATGGACCATGCTACTCTATACATTCCTATCTGCTCTAAGCCCCCCCCACCCCTCCCCCCCCCCACACACACACACACACACACACACACACACACACACACACACACACCACACAACACACCACACACAACACACAACACACAACACACAACACACAACACACAACACACAACACACAACACACAACACACAACACACAACACACAACACACAACACACAACACACAACACACAACACACAACACACAACACACGTAACAGTACGTAATATGTTGACTGATTTGTTTTGGTAATATGCTGATCGGTCCTTGAAAGTATGTGGAGCAGCTTGGTGAACATCATTCACTTTGTGTTAGGCCACATAAGGGAATGTATCAAATATTGAGTAATTTGTACCTCTCCATACACCCTGAGATATGAAACTTCGTCACGCTAGTTAGTTCCAGGAAAGAACAGGTACCCAATGAAAACGTTGTGGATGCCATAAACATGTTCTGCATGTAAAAATAGAAGCCTATTTGTACTTCCCTCCGCCTCCCCCCCCTTTCCCCCTTAATTTGAATATCTTTCCCAAGACTGCATATCACATTTGCAATCTACGAGATCCTTCATGGAAATCTGGAAATCAAAAAAGTCCAACACAGCAAAATTTCAAAACTGCTGAAATTACCGCCTTGCAGCACATGGAGTCGGAATTGGGAGGGGGTGGTGTACAATAATTGATTGATTCATTGCATAATTTAAATGAATAAATAATAATCGTAAAATAATTTATCAATCAATGGCTGAATCACCTCCCGAAACCACCACTGTTTCATCCGAATCTAATTTTTGGAAAAAATATGTAATTAATCAAAAAAATGAATAATTAATTGATTAATCAATAAATCAAAAATGCCCTTTAGAGCCAAATCACTTTTTCACTGGCATGTCCAAATATAAGCTTCCTCGTTTTTTATTTATTGGTTTATTTTGTATGCACTATTGAGGCTCGGATGAAAGCTAATACACAAAATGTACAACAAGGGGAGTAGGAGACAAGAGGGGTGGGAGAGGGAAGGAAAAAACAGTGTGGAACAGAGACATCAGGAGATCTGTGGAAGGGAGAGGGATGGGGCGGGGTACAAGTTTGTTCAGGAATAATCAAGATGAACATTACAGGGACTTTCAGGTCCTTACACGACAGGGAACTTTCAGGAAGGAAAGCAGGGAATTTGAAGGAGGTGGGTTTGGGGTGGATTAGTGGGGGTAGAAAAGATCATGGTTTTGGATGGGGAAAGATAAGAGATGGTGGTGAACAGCTGTTTTGAAGACTTGGAGGGAAGAGTGGAGTTGATGAGTGTGGGAGTTTGTTCCAAAGGTGGGGATAAAGAGGAATGAAAGAATGAAGGTTAGCAGTGACTCTTGATTTTGGTAGTTTTACCAGAAGGGGTTTGCTGGCAGACATTGAGCGCCCTGCAGAAATATGGTGGGGACACATCGCAGACAGAGCGGGGGGGGGGGGGGGTGAGACTGGGGAGGAGACGGGAGAAGATAACGGCTACCGACCTGCCTGCGGTGAGAGAGAGAGAGAGAGAGAGACCCAAAGAGACCCAAAGAGACCCAAAGACTCAGCTTCATCAAAGCTCAAAATATGCCTGAGATATTGCCAGGATGAGAAACAAATAAATAATAATTAATAAATTGATAATAATTAAGTAATCGGTCAATTGATTGATTTTTCAGAAAATTATAAATATTTTTGTCGTCAAAGCACATCTTCACTTTTGTCCCCAAATTTCAGTTATCTAGCTCAAAGGATGGCTGAAATATCGCCCGGACAAGCAATAAGAAAGAAAATAATTGATTAATCAATAAATAAAAAATACTCCTTGTCGCCAAATCAATTGGTCACTATCATGTCCAAATATAGCTTCCTAGCTCAAAAGGTGCCTGAGATATTGTTCAGATGAGAAATAAAATAAATAAGTAGTTAATAAATTTATAATAATTAAGTAATTAATAAATAATTTGATTTTTCAAAAAATTATAAATATCGTTTTTGCCAAAGCACATCTTCACTTTTGTCCCCAAATTTCAGTTATCTAGCTCAAAGGATGGCTGAGATATCACCCGGAAAAACTATAAGAAAGAAAATTAATAATTAATCAATAAATAAAAAATACTTATCGCCAAATCAGTGGGTCACTATCATGTCCAAATATAGCTTCCAAACTCAAAAGGTGCCTGAGATATTGTTCAGATAAGAAATAAAATAAAGAAGTAGTTAATAAATCGATAATAATTAAGTAATTAATAAATAATTTGATTCATCAAAAAATAAACAAGCAGTCATAGACTGGTACTTATGAAATCGTCAACTTGACCTCTGACGTTGTCTAATAAAAGCTGTCTCTGGAGAAGGTCGCGACACAAACCAGAAGTTTCTACGATGATTCTGTACCAAACCATCAAAAATCAAATGTTTGACCTCACTGTGACCTTGACATTTGACCGATTTTGACCAAAATCTAATCAGCACGAGCCATCACCCTCCTGAATCATGTGGTGCAATTTGACATTGGTAGCTTCTTCCGTTCTCGAGTTATCGTGCCAACAAACAAACAAACAAACAAACAAACACACACACAAACACACACACAAACACACACACAAACAAACAAACACACAAACAGATGACAGAAGTCATCAATATACTTACGAAATCTTTAGATTTCGTAAGTAAAAATACTGTTTTTTTACCAAAGCACATCTTCACTTATGCCCCCAAATTTCAGCTTCCAAGCTCAAAGGATGGCTGAGATATTGCCCGGACAAACAAACGAACAAACAAGCAGTCATAGACTGGTACTTACGAAATTGTCAACTTGACCTCTGACCTTGTCTAATAAAAGCTGTCTCTAGAGAAGGTAGCGAGGCAAACCAGAAGTTTCTACGATGATTCTGTACCAAACCATCAAAAATCGAATGTTTGACCTCACTGTGACTTTGACCTTTGACCGATTTTGACCAAAATCTAATAAGCGATAGCCATCACCCTCCTGAATCACCTGGTGTAATTTGACATTGGTAGCTTCTTCCGTTCTCGAGTTATAACTTTTTTTTGGATGTTTGACCTCACTCTGACCTTGACCTTTGGCCGATTTTGACCAAAATCTAATCAGCGCTAGCCACCACCCTCCTGAATCACGTGGTGTAATTTGACATTGGTAGCTTCTTCCGTTCTCGAGTTATCATGTTTTGGATGTTTGACCTCACTGTGACCTTGACCTTTGACCGATTTTAACCAAAATCTAAGCAGCACTAGCCATGACCCTCCTGAATCACATGGTGTAATTTGACATTGGTAGCTTCTTCCGTTCTCTAGCTATCGTGCCTACAAACAAACAAACAAGCAGTCATAGACTGGTACTTATGAAATCGTCAACTTGACCTCTGACCTTGTCTAATAAAAGCTGTCGCATGAGAACGTAGCGGCGCAAACCAGAAGTTTCTACGATGATTCTGTACCAAACCATCAAAAATCGTAACGTCGACCGAAGCAAAAATCTCCATTTCTCCACGCAATTATTTAATATTATTTTATCAAAGTCACAAAACCGTAATATTCGGCCATCCACCAACAATCTTTACATAATCCGACGGCTTAGCGAGTCAGGCATGCGAGGATAACCTTTATTGGGATAAAAAATGACTTTTAAACACCATCTTTATCGAAAACACCATCAGCGCGCACACGCAAAACCTTTACGTGACTCAACGACGCCTCTGCTCGAGCACGCTGCACCACGTGACGAGCCGTGACGTGGCGAGTGAAATATTTTTTATACAATCTTAAAACGTCTCCAAAACATCCGATTTTTACCAGAATTTCTACAACCCAGTGTTAAGCGTCCTAAGCGATCGCAAAAACCGAAGACAAAATTAAAATTGAAGTTAAAATGAACTCGTAACGTCGACCGAAGCAAAAGTACTCCATTTCTCCACATGAATTTACGGAATTATATTTGACCTCACTGTGACCTTGACCTTTGACCAATTTTGACCAAAATATAATCAGTGCTAGCCATCACCCTCCTGAATCACGTGGTGTAATTTGACATTGGTAGCTTCTTCCATTCTCAAGTTATCGTGCCTACACACACACACACACACACACACACACACACACACACACACACACACACACACACACACACACACACACACACACACACACACACACACACACACACACACACACACACACACACACACACACACACACACACACACACACACACACACACACAAACAGAGGAAGGAAGTCATCAATATACTTACGATATCTTTAGATTTTGTAAGTAACAAGCAGTCATAGACTGGTACTTAAGAAATCGTCAACTTGACCTCTGACCTTGTCTAATAAAAGCTGTCTCTGGAGAAGGTATCGACGCAAACCAGAAGTTTGTTCGATGATTCTGTACCAAACCTCTCATAAAACATCCGATTTTTACCAGCATTTCGACAACCGAGTGTTAAGCATATTTAACCGTTACCAAAATTGAAGACAGGATTGAAATTGACTTTAAAACGAGCGCGTAATGGCGTGTGTTATAATCCCCCTCATTAGCATAATCTTCAGTTGAGCCTCAGACACTACACCCAACATAAATCTCATAAAACATCCGATTTTTACCAGAATTTCGAAAACCGAGTATTAAGCATACTTAGCCATTACCAAAAGTGAAAACAGGATTGAAATTGACTTTAAAACGAGCGCGTAATGCCGTGTGTTACAATCCCCCTCATTAGCATAATCTTCAGTTCGGCTTCAGACACGACACCCGACAAATCTCATAAAACATCCGATTTTTACGAGAATTTCGACAAGCGAGTGTTAAGCATACTTAACCGTTACCAAAAGTGAAAACAGAATTGCGATCCGAGTTAAAACGAACTCCTAACGTCGACCGAAGCAAAAATCTCCATTTCTCCACTCAATTATTTAATATTATTTTATCAAAGTCACCAAACCGTAATATTCGGCCATCCACCAACAATCTTTACATAATCCGACGGCTTAGCGAGTCAGGCATGCGACGATAACCTTTATTGAGATAAAAAAAATGACGATTAAACACCATCTTTATCGAAAACACCGTCAGCGCGCACACGCAAAACCTTTACGTGAATCAACGACGCGTTTGCTTGAGCGCGCTGCACCACGTGACGAGCCGTGACGCGGCGAGTGAAATATTTTTTTATACAATCTTGAAACGTCTCCAAAACATCCGATTTTTACCAGAATTTTGACAACCGAGTGTTAACCGTCCTAAGCGATCGTAAAAACCGAAGACAAAATTAAAATCGAAGTTAAAACGAACTCGTAATGTCGACCGAAGCAAAAATACTCCATTTCTCCACATGAATTTACGGAATTATGTTTGACCTCATTGTGACCTTGACCTTGGAACGATTTTGACCAAAATATAATCAGCGCTAGCCATCACCCTCCTGAATCAAGTGGTATAATTTTATATTGGTAGCTTCTTCCGTTCTCGAGTTATCGTGCCTACAAACAAACAAACAAACACACAAACAGAGGAGGGAAGTCATCAATATACTTCCGAAATCTTTAGATTTCTTAAGTAACAAGCAGTCATAGACTGGTACTTACGAAATCGTCAACTTGACCTCTGACCTTGTCAAATAAAAGCTGTCTCGAGAGAAGAATGCGACGCAAACCAGAAGTCCCGATGATTATTCTGTACCAAACCATCAAAAATCGAATGTTTTGGATGTTTGACCTCACTGTGACCTTGACCTTTGACCGATTTTGACCAAAATCTAATCAGCGCTAGCCATCACTCTCCTGAATCACGTGGTGTAAATTGGCATTGGTAGCTTCTTTCGTTCTCGAGTTATCTGTACCAAACCATCAAAAATCGAATATTTGACCTCACCGTGACCTTGACCTTTGACCGATTTTGACCAAAATCTAATCAGCGCTAGCCATCACCCTCCTGAATCACATGGTGTAATTTGACATTGGTGGCTTCTTCCGTTCTCGAGTTATCGTGCCTACAAACAAACAAGCACACACAAAAACAAACAGAAACGGAACTGATCAATATACTTACGAAATCTAAAACAAGCCGGTAGGTGGCGATGGGTCGCCGAGCATGGAAACTATAAGATATAGAGCAAAATGGATGTCATATAGCGGATAGGGAATCACCTTAAGATTATGCATATCAAATCTCATCCAGTTCCATCTTCTGATAACTACTCAGTATCCATTTGATTGAAAAGTACCGAAAATGCAGTTTGAAATCGGAAATCCCCAAAGTTTGAGCGGGTGCTGTGGGTGAACAAAGACCAAAATCGAAAATCCAGCTCGATCGTTTGTGCACAATGTATTCCAGACGATTAGTGTGAATTTTCATGGCCATCCGACCATAACCCTAGGAGGAGTAGCATTTGGCGCGAAGGCACCTCCAGCTCTCGCATATTATCAATTTTTGCACTAATTGACCTTTGACCCCTGACCTAAGCGAAATCGGTCAATATGTCCTGAGGCAAAGTTGTAGTACTCATTGAGTACCATGAAACTGCAAAGTTTTATTCGTATCGATGCACTCACCTGGTCGCTAAGGGGCCTTCAATTTTCGCGCATACTATAATTGAAGGGGGTGCTCCGGGTAAAGTATTCCATATATCACAAAAAACTGGAATATATTTGATAGAGCATCACCTGTAGATCATTCGTGCCAAATTTCATAACCCTACGTGGGATAATGGCTTTCGGAATTGATTTCGCATGAACGGTACCGATTTTGAAGGTTTTTCGGTTGTTGCTCGGGAACGAAAGCGTCCCTAGCAACCATCACAACGTCATAAGATGTACCTACCACCCGCGTTCGGTCAAAATCGGCTCACGTTTACTCCCAATTATGCTGATGACAAACGAACAAACATCCAAACAAACATCCAAACAAACAGACAGAATTACTGACAATAAGGGTCACCTATTTCAGCGACCCAACAAACAAGAAAGAAAATGGAGTAAAAACTGAGTACTCCCTTCCTTCGGCACCTGGCGATAACATCATGCATTGCCGCAATATGGAATTGGGAAGGAGCGGTGTACACTAATTAGAAGTGCCACTTTATAACTGCTGGCAGTGATGACCGGGTACCAAGACGTCCTGCTTTGATGCAACCCCGCTTTGATTGGACACCTAACCCTGACCCATGACATTTTTCATTATTATTCAATTTAATTCAGAATGGGATTAAAATATATTCAATTCAAATCAAATGGAAGACCAAACAGGCACAATCCTGCATTGGAATAATCAGAAGTTACTGGCTGCCAGACCATGTGTCCAATCAAGTTGAAATTTAAAACATGTATTCCCCATCAATACAAGATCATAATTTTGAAGTTTCACATCGATTGATTCGGTGGTTCCAGAGAAAACATTATTTAATATTTTTCTTCAATCCAATGTGGCTGTCAAACCATGTGACTTCTCAATTATTCCTGAACAAACTTGTACATACATGGCTTGGGGAACATTTGTGTGAAGTTTCCCCTTGATCAATCCATCTGTTCTGGAGAAAAAGTTTTTAAAAAAAATAGGTTTTATGGTAAATGCAAGATGGCTGCCAAACCGTGTGACCGATGATGTCGTATGTGTGAACCTTTTATTCCTTATGGATAGGCGGTTATACGTGTAAAGGTTTGCCTCAAACTGTTCAGCCACTTCAGAGAAGATTTTTTTGAAGCTTGTTATTTATTTTTATTTTTATTTTTAAAGTAATATGGCTACCAAATCACGTGACTGATGACGTCATCAAAATTTTTTCTGTGGACCATTTTATCCCTCGATGACACTCAAAATTTTTCCTACTGATCAGATGTAGCATTGTACATGTGCAATTATGACATCATAAGGAAGGCACCTATGACGTCATAAAAAATAACTTATTCCCCACGAGTACTTGTCGTGTGCCAAGTTTCAATTTTTTCCTTGGTGCATTTTCAGAGATGCAGAAGTCTAACGTTTTTCCGTTTTTCCAACATGGCTGCTACCCCACGTGACCTATGACATCATAATTATGATTAAAACATTCTACATGTGTAGTCACACCGATGGTGAAAATTTTGTCTCAATCCAACAAGCTGTTGCGGAAAAAAGCACGATAGTTCGGTGCGGACAAACAAACAGACAAATAAACGGCCCCAAACGCAATACCCTCTCTTTCAGAGAGAGTAACAACATCACAAAAAAAGTGATACAATGGGAGCCTGGCATTGCATGGTGGAAAAGGAAATGAAAGAGCCAACCACCCCCCCCCCCAAAAAAAAAAAAAAACCACGTGGACAGAGATCATTTGGTGAGCTCAGGACAGATGAAAGTGGCACGAGTTCTTCAAGATGCTCTCGCAAGACACTGTCAAGCTTGACAGGATCGCAAGCAAGATCCTCTGTGAGCTTTTTATAATCGACACAAAGGGCTCCATCTCGAGCATTGATAGATGCTTTGCAAAACTTTTGGATTTCTGACAAACCTGAACTAGCGCAGAGACACGCATGCATGCAAAGACACGCACGCAAGCAGAGACACTCATGTATGCAAAGACACGCACGCAAGCAGAGACGCACAGACACGCATGCACGCAGACACGCAGTAACCCTTGCTGTAACCCTTGCTGTAACCCTTGCTGTAACCCTTGCTGTAACCCTTGCTGTAACCCTTGCTGTAACCCTTGCTGTAACCCTTACTGTAACCCATGCTTTAATCCTTGCTTTAACCTTTTCTTTAACCCTGCTTTAACCCTTGCTTTCATCTTTTCTTTAATCCTTGCTTTAATCCTTGCTTTAACCCTTGCTTTCACCTTTTCTTTAATTCTTGCTTAAACCTTTTATTTAACCCTTGCTTTAACCCTTGCTTTCATCTATTCTTTAATCCTTGCTTTAACCCTTGCTTTCATCTTTTCTTTAATCCTTGCTTTAATCCTTGCTTTAACCCTTGCTTTCACCTTTTCTTTAACCCTTGCTTTAATCCTTGCTTTAACCTTTTCTTTAACCCTTGCTTTAATCCATTGTTTAACCTTTTCTTTAACCCTTGCTTTAACCTTTGTTTTAACCCTTGCTTTTACTCTTGCTTTTACTCTTGCTTTAAGCCTTACTTTAAGTCTTACTTTAAGTCTTGCATTTACCCTTGCTTTTACCCTTGCTTTAACCCTTGCTTTAACCCTTGCTTTAACCCTTGCTTTAACCCTTGCTTTAACCCTTGCTTTAACCCTTGCTTTAACCCTTGCTTTAACCCTTGCTTTAACCCTTGCTTTAACCCTTGCTTTAACCCTTGCTCTAACCCTTGCTCTAACCCTTGCTTTCTTCCTTTTCTTTATACCTTTTCTTTATACCTTTTCTTTATACCTTTTCTTTAACCTCTGCTTTAACCTCTGTTTTAACCTCTGCTTTAACCTTTGCTTTAACCTTTGCTTTAACCTTTGCTTTCACCTCTCATTCCATTTAATCTCTGGTTTAACTGTTTGTTTAATCTCTCTTAAAACCTTTGTCCTGCTTGCCAGCGATGGCTGCATCCCATTTGTGGTAATTGGCAGACTGGCATATACCATTTATAAATTGCTTTATGCACAGTACAGTGAAGTCTATAAAATTACAAACACCTCATTAAAGCGTTTTGAGAAAAATAAGCCGTAGATGTTTGTGTATGGAGCATGTGCTGTGCCAGCAGCTCCGCTCATGCTTCTTTTATCCCCAGAGGCCGAAAAGCTTTGAGAAACAGCTGTTGGTTCAATACTATCCCGGTGCAACGAATAAAGTCTCTGCTGTCAGAATAGTGATGCGCTCGAGTCTGCACGGAGTTACCATCTGAGCCTCCATCCATGTTTTTTCACTCATGTGTTTGAAGTTCAATGGTGCATTCAAAATCAAATGCGAGTCACCAGCTAAATGAATGAAAACATTGAAGGAGAGACTATATAAGATGAGTTTAGCTTGTGTTTGGTAACTGAGTAATGAGGTCATTGAGCTACGTCATTGAATAACTTAATAAATGAGAGATGGAAGCAAGGGAAATGTAGTCTAATAATCATACGACCAAAGAAAGGGGACAAAATATAACATGATAATTGGAGGGAAGTGACCCTTCTCTGCATTACCAGGAAAATACTTTGCAAGATAATGCTGAACAGAATGTAAAAGGTTGTTGACAGAAACATAAGAAATTGGAACATACTGGGTTCAGGAGAAACAGGGGATGCAAGTATCAGATCTTCATATTAAGAACAGCAATGTAACCATATAATGAATGCAATGTAAAGCCTTTACCTATCATTTGTTGACGTTGAAAAGGCATTCCACGGTATGAATAGAGGGGCAATGTGGAAGATGCTGAGACCGTGTGGAGTACCAGATAAACTTGTCTGGATGATAAAGAGTACAGTATACCTACGATGGATACAAATGCACTGTAGTTTGCAACAATAAGTTATCATCCAAATTTGAAGTTATTTACTGGGTTTAGACGAGGTTGCGTGTTGTCTCCATTACTGGTTTAGTGATGTTGGAGTGTTGGACTGAGTGTTGTGAAAAGTAAATGAGCAGAGAAGGAATGGGATACTTTCGAGGAACCTATTTGAACAGCTAGAGGAAGGCTGCTTTGCAGATGAAATTTGCTCTGTTGTCACAGTCCTTACGTAGCATGCAGGAAAAAGTAAATAGGCTACAGGTATACATGGTACAGGTGGGACTAAAAATTACCATAGCCAACACAGAAAGCATTAACATACATGTCACACTCATAATCCTCATCATCACGTGCAACAATTCACCATTTGGAGAGGTTGACAAGTCTACATATCTGAGATCCATAGTTACCATAACAGGAGGGGAAGATGCAGATGTACTACAATTGATACAAAAGGCAAGGGGTATATTCACAAGAATAAAGGTAATTTGAAATCCAAAAAGTATATCACCAAAACTATGCTGAGGATCTCTGACATCAATGTGAAGTCTTTCTCCAATTAGGAGGTGAATCTTCAAAAATCACCAAAGAAATAGCAAACTGGAGTCTTTCATCTACAGCAGCCATAAGAAAATCTTGAGAATCATCTGGCCTGTCCTAGCTAGTGAGAAAGAGGTTGAAAGGCTAATTGTTAGGAAAAACATCAATAAAAAGATCAAAATTAGGAGGTGGAGATGGATTGGCCACCTGTTGCACATGGAGGATCAAGGCATACCGAAAGGAGCAATATACTGGGACGTGACCGGAAGAGAAGGATTTTACGGCCAAGAAAGACCTGGCAACGTACCATCGAGAAGGAATGAAGGTCAACTGGAATATAACAGGAATGTGGACTCATGACTGATGAAAGTGAAAAAAGTTCATAAAAAGCTCCATAAGCCAGGTGACATGATTTGGATAATAAGCAAGTACTAGGTTTTAACGGCTGCAAGCACTTATCTGTTGTTAGGGATTTCATAATCGTCGTATCACAGGTTCGTTGGATGTCGTATGCAGATAGACAGACACAAGGAGTCGTGTTCATACAGAAGCCTGCGGCCGTTTATTCATTCCCAAAGAAGCTTTGAGAAAGTTCTTTAATCGCTTCGTAAAGCTCCGGGAAGCTCCATGAACTGTAAATGAATGATGTTGTTTTGTAACAACAATACTTTAGAAATGCATTACCGTTCCACTATAAATCAAATACAATAAGTCAAACGAACAGGAAACAGACCTCAAATGGCATCGAAATACAAATGTACGTGACGTGCAATGTCTTTACATGAAAACTCATACAAAATACATTCCAATCTTTCCTACTGCATGACGTCTTACAATTAGCGACAAAGAGAGATATACTGACCACTTTATTCATTCTTAACGAGTCGCACTTGTATGTATATAAAACGTAGAATGGGACTGGTCACACCAATGGCCTCGTGGCTCGATATGAACCTCACACACCAGTGTAAGCTTTCCAACTTTTTGTAAGCTTTTTATTCATAACTCATGAAGAGATGTTAGGCTTGTGCCATATGCAGTGTTAGGTTTGCACCAGACATAACGCTTTGAATTTAGACCAAAAAGTTCAATTTTTTTCGTCTGACCACAAAACCTTCCTCCACAAGCCTTCAGTGTCATCAAGATGCTTTTTCACAAACTCCATACAAGCTTTTAGATGGGTCTTTTTCAGTAATGGCTTCTTTCTTGCCATCAAAGGCCAGATTTGTGAAGGGAACTGGATATTGTTGATTGATGAACACTGACCCCATCTCGGAAATAGAGCCTTACAGATGTTTCAAAGTCATTGTTGGATTTACAGTGACATCCTGAACCAGTTTCCTGCTTGCCTGGCTGCTGAGTTTGAATGGGTGACCTGATCTGGATGAAGTCTGGGTGGTATGATACTGTTGCGGGGCCGGGCGTCAGCCGCGAGCGCGACCGCGAGATGGAGCTGTAGAGTCGGCTCGACCGATCGCCCGGAATTCAGATCGTACTTCTTCGGAAAACTCCGGAAAAGTACAGGTCCCTTTCGGACCGTGAAGGGTCAATATTTCGGCCACGTGGTACAGGGTTATTTGCCAAATCTTCAAAATACCTAGAGACCGCATGGCGATTTACCGAGTCATCACACCCTCGACGGCACCCGTACGGAACGAGCCGCTTAGCGTACTCGAACCGTGTGTGACCCGAGCGGACGGTCACCAAATTCCCGTCGGTCCAAATGTCCCCTTACAGCCGTAACCGCTTTTACTATTTCTCCAACACGCAGCATGCTCAGCCAATGAGGGAATGGACACGAACGAGCCGAAACATTGAACAAATGGGATTTATTTATGCAATAATGGGGGGGGGGGGGCTAGGGAAGCACGCAAGAGGCAGAACAAAACCGAATACTAATAATGCATGTATATACAAGCAAAACACTTAAACAGTTTACTGCTTAGTAGACAGGCCCACGGACACACACGCACACACACACCCAAAGATGACCGGACCAAATGGTCTTTATTGAGGCCAAGCTCGGACTTGTTCGCCTCGTGCGGTCTTCACGCTGACTCGGTCCGGCGAGACGCGAGCCGAACCCGGACACCGGCGGGCGACCATGCGGTTCCTGCGGGAACTGGTGTCGCTCGTGGTCTCGGTCGTGGTGAGGAGGATAAGGACGACTTCGACCAAGACCGGCCAGACAGGCTCCCTGAGACAAACGCTCCAGCAAGATGAACACTCCAGCAAGATGAGATGTCCAGATCGGGAGATGCTCTTTTTCTGACCAGCTTCTGCCTTCCCTTTTATGCACCCCCGCCGGCTCGACCCCTCGCCCACTCGGCCCGCGGAGAATCCTGGAGCAGAGGGTTGTCCTTGTTCTCTGCAAAACTGTTGTAATGGTCGTTTCTGTTGTCGTTGCTGATTTGTTTTCCAATAAAAATCCTAACTATCAAAACAAATCCCAGCGCATGAACATTTAATTACGCATTAGACAAGGGAAAAGGAGCTATCTATAAAACACATACTTACCGATATAACTGAGCTATAGGAACCTGGATGTTGAGTGTGATAGTTTTCCAAATCCGCAACAATACGTCTTCCACTTGTTAATGATGGATTTCACCGTACTCAAAGGGATAATGAGTGACTTTGAAATCTTCTTATAACCCTCTCCTGAATGGTCCTTCTCCACTCCTTTATCGGACTTTTTTGGAAAGCTCCTTGTTCTTCATGTTTGCCTTGTTGGTTGACCAAGTGAGGTGCACCTTGAAACTTTTTGTAACCACCTATGTTGTAACCTTTCAAATAAATAATTTGCTCCTGAAGTGATTTAGGTTTAATTAGGCAAAGGGTTTGAATTCTTGTTTATGCAACTGAGAATCATCAGACCAACTTGTAACTTTCCTCGTCGCCTCTAACATACTGTTGCGGAAATGGCCCTTAGTGTGTTATTAAATATAGGATTAGCCCAGATCCCCCCTTAAATGCATGTTTAGCCAGGTTGTTCGGTAATTGGACGTTACATGTGTGTCGGGAGGTGTAGCAGGCTGTCCATTGTTCATACAGTGGTGGTGTACCGGGAGGTGCCTTGCTTCTTTTTCCTTCCCCTCTCCGAACTAGCCCCACCGAGCGCTCTGAGAGTGTCGGTCGGCAAGACGTGTCGGCAGCCGATTGGTGGAGGGCAGCTGCAATCTCGAGCGATGGACCAATCACGGGTCCCCGGGGGAGAGTCCAGAAGAGCGAGCACCGAGAAGGCAAGGAAGGAACTACATGAGGTCAGTCTGCCTTCTGCTGGATGAGAGGCTGCTAGAGTCGAGTCTGCCTTCTGCTGGATGAGAGGCTGCTGGAGTCGAGTCTGCGATCTGCTTGATGAGTGACTTCACGGCTGTTCCTCCTCGGCGATGGACCCATTGTGCAGGTCGTTCCCAGGTTCATCGTGAATCCAACCACAGAGCCTCTGACTGTCTTTGCTCCCGGCATTGCTCGACATGGTTTTCCATCCCATCGATCCACCTGCGGAGCCTAACACCCCTATTCGGCCTAATCTGGTGAGCAGGCCAGGCCTGGATTTGTATGCTGGACCTTGTGAAAAGCCAGCTGGAGTACACCATGGATCTTTCGCTCTTGTACCGTCGACCTTACGGGGGCTGAACGCGCTGAGGCTGGTGCGTGAGCGGTGCGACAAAACGATGACGCCGCCATCTTGCCACGCGGCGTATTCGAGCTTGGGTGCTCGAATCCGTTGACATCGGCTTGTCACGAGCCGCATTCGTGCCTTTGACACTTTTCCTCTCGTCCATCAGGCATCACCAAGTACTCTGTGTCTTGTCTGCATCTTGTCTGCATCTTGTCTGCATGTTGTCAAAGGTTTATTCCGCTAGGGCTCCCTTCGAAACCCGTATCCGTAGCTCCCTAGTTAAGAGCGGGTTATAGATTAATTATAACATTGTCGTGAATGTTTTGCTTGTGTCGTGTTCCACGACGTGTCCCCAATAAATCTGGCTGATTCATATGAAAGTTGCCGCCGTGAGTTTATTTGTGCCGTGCTGAGGAACAATTCGCTCGATTTGTATTTAAAACCAAAATGGTTACGGACTGGCAGACAAACAAGGTCTCTGACAAACCCAGTCTGTCACCGGGATCTATTTCCCCAACTGGCAAGGCACAGGTGTACTTTGGTATCGTGATCTGATGCGCGTAACCCGAGACCTGTGCCAAACCAGCCGGCGTTGTAACCCCTGAGACGGCGGTGCTGCTAAGTGACGCCGAATCTTCAACATTTGGCTGTCAAGGGTGGGGTGCGAATCCCGCCACTGCCCGATCTTCAACAATACCATGTGTTGTGTCAAAATCTGCCCCCTGAGGGATAAAGTCAT
>NC_140972.1:99485159-99535159 GCF_056783735.1 Eptatretus burgeri
ACATTTATATGTGATTAAAATTATTAATTGCAATATTAAACCAAAAGCACTTTCACTGGATTTCCATAAACTCTGAAGGATATAACAACACTTATTATAATAAAAAAAATCAAATCTGTCTTTACATGTAATCAATTATAATCATTCTGACCTCCTTTTGCATTGAGAACTGCCTCAACTCCATTTGCGATCAATTTAATTGTTTGTTTTTTGATCAATTGCTTTTTTCACCCCTGTCTGTCTGTTTCTTTGTCTGTGAGCTGGTTATCTCAAAACGTCGACGGATTCGGACTAAATTTGGTGGACAGGTTGTGTGTGTGACAAGGACAAATCGGTTCGATTTTGGTGAAGATCCGAATCCGGAAGTAGATATGAGATGTTTTTTTTATCCCCCGACAACCAACGAAGTTGGCGGGGGATATAGAAATGGGTTCCGTCCGCCCGTCCGTCCGTCACATTTCGTTTCCGGAGCTTAACTGCAAATCTCCTTAAGATATATTTACGAAATTTGGTACACATATCAAGCAAGTGGTAAACTGGTGCCTTTTGATATTTTCTAAATGATAGGTCACATGGTTTGGCAGCCATGTTGGATTCAAGAAAAATATTAAATAATGTTTTCTCTGGAATCACATAACCTAACGAAGCGAAAATTTGCAACTATCATCTTCCATCACGTCTGCATACATAGTAAAAATTATGATGTCACAAGTCACATGGTTTGGTGGCCATCTTGGATAGAAAAACACACCTTATCCGATTAACACGAAACTTCACACACGTATTCCACTGGAGGATTGGAGGCAGAATGTAAACATATGATGTCATAGGCACATGGTTCGTCAGCCATCTTGGATTGAAAATTAATAAATTTTAAAAAATCTTCTTCTCCAGAACGGCCAGACAGATTGAGGCAAAATTTCACATACACTTTCCCCAAGACATCCTTTCAGAAGTTTGTTAATTTCTAATTGATAGGTCACATGGTTTGGTGGCCATATTGAATTTACCCTAAAACCTTCAAACATCTTCTCCAGAACGGCTGGTCAGATCAAGGGGAAACTTCACATACATATTGCACACGCTTTAGGATTATATAATTTGTTAATCCTCATTTACTATGGCGGGGGATATCGAAGACTTTGTCTTCAACGGATGCTAGTTTAATTTTAAAAGTGATTCTTCACCTTTGAGAGATGGGGCTAAAAACGATAATAGCACGATCATAGCGTCTTGTTGACGCTCTTCCCTGTGATTTTCAATATTAGAATAAATCCTTAAAAAGGTAAGAAAGCATGTTTCAGCTACCTGCTTGCCTTGTGTGTTTGCCATCATTTCGACTCAGTTGGGTGACCTTGCGGAATGATAAGTAGAGTGATATTGGACACAGTGCAGTCAAAAAAGCCAGTGTCAACCCATCCGTCCAGCGTCGGTGTTGATCGACATGGACACGATAATCTATAGATCTATATCTTTATTTTTATTATTTACTTATTTATTTAGCACCACTTTTCAAAGTTGCTTTCCTTTATTTGTCCAATCTTCCACCACTTCTTTGTTTCCATATTATTTTCACTTTTCTGCATCCCATTTCCATTCACTTTTAACCCCTGAACCCCACCAACCCTTCATGTCAAAATCAGTCATTCTCGCCCCCATCTGCTCCATGACTCCAAATCCCTCTCTGACCAACCTCCTCTGACCCAATCCCACCCTATATCAATCGTCACCCCAATCCTGTCTCTCTCTCTCTCTCTCTTTTGCTCTGCCAAAGGATGAACACCCAAAACGTCAGCTTGTCCTTGCTTCCCACAGCGTTTAGCATACCTGGATCGATGTCCGATGTTGATTTAATTCATCGTTCTACCTGTCCGCCGACACACATCGTTAATATCCTTCACCACCAAGACTAGTTCTTCATTTTATATTTCCTTCTCATGTTCTCTTTTGGCACGTATAGTTATTTCTATTTACGAACCAATGTTTACTCCTGTATTGATACGTGTCCGATTCCAGTCCCGTTATTTTGTACCTCATAAACACCTTCTGTTTATGCTTCATAGCACTCTTTACCTCCCTTTTCAACCACCCTGGCCTCTTTCTGCTTCTAGTTTTACACCTCATTGGAATGTACTTACTCTGCACTCTATACATTTGGTCCTTGAAGGTTTCCCATTTCTCTAATGTTGATTATCCTGTTGTTAGTCTCTAAATCTACATCACCAAACTCTCTCCTCATACCCTCAAGGTTTACCTTCCTGAAATCTAATAACCTTACTCTACTATCCTGAACTCTAACCTTTAGCAGAATCCTTACACACAATGTTATTATCACTTGTCTCTCAATGTTCTACCACTTCCACACGTTCTACCATATTGGGATCATAACTGAACGAGAGGTCTAACACTGCACGTTCCCTCGTGGCCTTATCTACAAGCTGCGTTTCAAAACAATCCTAGACTTCACTGTTTCGAGAAAATGCACATCTGCTCTGTCCGTTCCCTATTCATGAACCCAATCTATCCATGATAAAGGAAAGTCCCCCATATTCAATACTCTTCCTTTAACGCATCCCTCTGAAAATAATGTTGCAATGTGTCGCAAAAGGACCGCACAAGATCCGCTTCATTCCGGAGATGGTGGGACCGATCCTCGAGATGACCTTGGTTCCAGAAAGTGAGCTACGAAAAGCCACCATTCCCATCTTCTTTGATATGATGCAATGCGAGTTTCACTCCAATGGAAATTTCCATAAGGTGTGACATAGAGTAAAACCAGTGCAGACGTGTGCACCTAATGTGTGTGCATGCGTACGTGCTCGCTTGTCTTATTTGTGCATGTGTGTACCATGTCTGCATGTTTGCGTGTACTCGTATCTACATGTATGCTCGTGTCTATGTACCTCCATGTAGTCGTGTCTGCATGTACGCTTTTCTGGGTACTCGTGTCTGTGTGTGCATTGGACTGTGTGTACGCAGATCTCCGTGTTTGTGTATATGCATGTTCTCATGTCTGTGTGGATACGGGTCTGCGTGCTTGCCTGTTTGTGTATACGCCTGTCTGCATTCACCTGAGTTTGCTTGTTTCCATGTACGTGTGTAATGCATGTCTGTGTGTATGCAGGTCTGCGTGTGTGTGTGTGTGTGTGTGTGTGTGTGTGTGTGTGTGTGTGTGTGTGTGTGTGTGTGTGTGTGTGTGTGTGTGTGTGTGTGTGCGCGCGCGCGCGCGCGCTCGCCTGGCTGCCTGTTTGTGTGTACGTCTGTGTGTGTACGTCTGTGCGTGTACTGCAGGACGCATGTCTGTGTGAGCGCATGCATCAGCTCTGCTTTACGCTGCACCACAGCAGTTGCCATTCTTTGATGTTGTTAAAATTTAATGATAAATTTGCTGTAACTCAAAGGTAAACTACAGCTCTGCACAACAGCAATTGAACAATGCGAAATGTCCTTTTATTTGCCCGAGTTACGCTTTCAGGTTGTTTGCTTTTCTCTGTGATTTTGATCACCTGCCGAGGTCTACGCACCATCTTTTCTTGCAGTTTGAAAACGAGATTATTACCAAGCTGGACCACGAGGTGGAAGGAGGCAAAGGAGACGACCAATACAAGGCTCTCTTTGAGAAAATGTACGTTTTTGCATTTCCACTCTTGCAACATGTTACTTCCTGTAAGTTCATCGCAGGTCAGTTATTCAATTGAAATATTGACTACTTTCTCTTTCATTAATCAAGGTGCACATAGTTGTTTTGACCTTCTTTATGGATCATGAAGAATGGGGGAGAATGAAGAGTTTGATGGTGTTTGGGTGGGGGGAGGGGGGTGGTGTGAAGGGATGAGGATTTTGTGAGGGGTCGACGGGAAGTTGAAGGAATGGAGGTTTTGAGGAGTGGTTATGCGTTCAAATCAAGTTCACCAATCGTTTTTGTTTTTTTTTCCTAACTTCATGCTCCTCTAACCCATCTTCCTCTCATTCGTATACTGGTACGTACTCCTCATTCGTTTTTGTTTTCATTTCAGCCTCAAAAGTCACAAGGCTTGATGTCCAACAAACAAAAAAGTACCGAATATAATAATTTGAACATTCCACGAAAAGGGAAGCCAAATGAGAAGCTCATGCCTCCTGGCTATCCAAAGAAAATAAGATGATGATGAGAGGACATAGAAACGAAGATGTTTTGTAATCTTGAAATAGAATTCGGTGACATGGGCACACTGTTTCAAGGATCATGATGCAACACACTGCACGTGAAGGAAATTGTGATCATTTCAGTGGTTCGTTCAAACTGCACCTAATTGCAAAAACGACTAAGACCACCTGTCTTGTCAGTTTGTATGACGTCTGCGGCGTGTTGTACTCTCCTGTTCCGGAACTCTTCCATATGTATTGGACTTTTTAGTTTGTTTAAATCGGTCCCCACTGACATGAATGTTTTGTCGTGACATGAACCGTGATCAATTATTGTATCGTGTCTGCTCCGCTCCTTACTTATTGGTGATGTGCAGCCTGTTGGACAGCTGTCGAAAGCACAAGTACCTCGCCACTCCAGGGGAGAAATTTGTCACCGTGGTGAAACGCCTGTTGGAGCGACTGCTTGACTACCGCATGATCATGAATGATGAAAACATGGAGGATCGAATGAGTTGTACAGTGAACTTGCTGGTTCGTCACGCATTCCACACTGATTCTCTTGGCCGTGAACGTTCCAATCTGCAATGTTCGAGAAATGTTTTTGCTTTATCAATTGCATTCAACATCAGTCCATTTTCTCACACTGCGAACAACATTTACACAAAAGCTGATGAACTCAAAAAAATCATCTGAATGTGACTGATTTCACGTAATACGCTGTGATAAAAAAATCTATTGTCTTCAAACCAAAGGAATACTTTGAAAATACTGGTTATGATAAGGAGATTAAAGATGAGTTATTCCGTTGGTCATGATGAAATTAGTAAAGTGTATTAAAGCAATTAGTCGGCAATTTTCTCACCCCTGAGTACACATCTTTAACATCTCATGATCATTATTTGTTTTCCATTTCCCCTCAAAATGCAAAAGTTACCATAAGATGACCTCGGAGGGGAGAGCCAAAGTTATCCTAAGATGACCTCGGAGAGAAGAGTCAAGGTTATCCGAGTATTACCTCGGAGAGGAGAGCCAAAGTTGTTCCCCTGAAATGCCTTCCATTTGCTACCATCAACCAACAAATGTTTTACTTCACACAGTACTGAGCTGTATTTACAAAATTTTAGAAATAATTATTTATGAACAGCAAATACATCCCATCGCTTTGCTGACGGGTATTAAGGTTGGGTGGGGGAGAAGGAGAGAGGTGAGGCAGAGAGGACAGAGGGAAGGGAGGAGAGAGGGAGGGGAAGCGAGGAGTGGGTGAAGAGGCAGCTAGGAAGAGGGGAAGAGTGAGGAAGGGGGGAGGTGGGGAGAGTGATGAGAGAGAGAGATAGAGATATATTGGAAGGAAAAAATTTTTTAACGAAAGGTGAGGACTGTAGGTGGGGTTAGCAAAGGGAATGATATGTCACCGAACACACACACACACACACACACACACACACACACACACACACACACACACACACACACACACACACACACACACACACACACACACACACACACACACACACACACACACACACACACACACACACACATCAGAACACCTGTACACACAATGACACAATAGAGTGTAATGTTAACCAGTGGCACATCTACAAAAACTTTGATGTCCTAGTTACAGAGAATTTGTGGGAACATTAACCCAAAGCAATCACTGAAAACATGGAAGTACCGACTGCTCATGTATGACCTCATGACCCCATCAAGTGTGAATATCAATAACAAAGCGTTGCGACCAGATATCGTACTTGGGTACAAAAAAGAGAAGGCATTGCTAATTGAGGTGTTAATACCAGTGATTTTTAACTAACCATGCAGAAATCAAGAAAATGACCAAACACCAAGATCTCAAGAAGTGAAAATATCCAGGAAGCTGAAGAATGCCAAAGATGGACCAGTGATGGTTGGAGCTTTGGGAATGAGGACAAAGAACCTCACAGAGATGTTAATACCCATCCCTCGGAATATTACTACAAACGAACTACAGTTGGAAGCTGTCTGGGGCTCAGTGACGATCCTGAAGAGAGCCCTCGGTACAAAACTGAGAACAGAAGACTTCACAGCTTGGACCATGAATCGTGACCCCTTACTGAAATGGAGGTGGATGCTTTGAGCCCACCCTGAGAGGACTCCATTGCACATTCTGAAACCAGCATATGAAGATGCCAATCAATGACACACACACACACACACACACACACACACACACACACACATACACATACACATACACATACACACACACACACACACACACACACACACACACACACACACACACACACACACACACACACATACACATACACATACACATACACACACACTGCCTTTTATTAGTATAGATGAGGCTGTATTTATTTTATTTTTTAATGGTGAGTTTGCCCATCACAAGGCTGAAGGCCACTCAAAGGTGGTGGCAACATGTGGGATCAAATGAGTTGTTTGTTTTACTTACCAAAAATAATTTATTAAATGTAGATCAGTATAACTTTAGAAGGTTGCAGTCTACAGATTTAGCACTTAAGCAATTATACAATGATTGGTGTTTTTATGGATCTTCATAAGACTTTTGTTATTCTAACCCAAACCAAGGTGGACCCTGATGTACAATTTTGATAACAATATGATTTATTGGAAACTGTTGTGATGTTTTTATTATATTTTTGTTTCCGACAGAATTTCTACAAAGAGATTGAAAGACAAGAAATCTACATCCGGTATGTTCCAATTTGAATTGCTTCATTTCATTGCTGCCAACATATGTTTGTGTTGTCACATTAATTGCAACAGTACCTTAAAGACCCCAAATCATCCTCTTCTACCCTAACCATAACCCAAACCCTAAAAGTTATCCCTCCTTTTGCTACTGGCATGGAGGCAGTTAGTGCCCAAAGATTAGGGAGAGTAAACACGGATGAGAGGAGAGTAGAGCATCAGTGTTTGTGGGCAGAGACTCGTATGAAGTATTTTTTTTTTTTGCACCAAAAGTTTTTTGCTGTATTGAAATGTGCAATCTTTCCACATACATTGGAACCATTGTGCATCTATTCCACGAAGAGCCAGGGCCTGTCTCAGGACAGAATTATTCCCTGTACACCGACAGGTTCTACATCTCAGTTTAGCTGGTTGAGTGTATGATCATAAAACAAGGGATAAGGATGTGTGGAACTACTATGACCACCAGAAGAGAATTTCCCAAGAATCTTATCAGGAGAAACAATTAATGGGAAATTCTATTCAGTGGGACCGTTGCTGTTATAGTTTGGCAGGACAAGCGGCCCATATATTTTGTCACGTCAATCTATGTATGTTCAGCGATTATGGTGGTACTAAAAAAATAAAGAAAGATTCCTGTTGTGCTTGTCCAAAAGCAGTGAAGGCCTGCAATGCTTTTATGGGTTGGGGGTGGGGGGGGACACAAAAATGACCAAATTACTCGATTGCAGAAATGCCGCCACCACTATAAATGGCCAAGATGCTTGGTAATACAATTATCCATGTGGGCTGCATACAATGCATATGTACTGATGGGTTTCACAAAGCCCAATGCTCCACCGAACAAGAGAGTTGTCACTTTCCACTTGTTTACAGAGAAACTATTATATGTCAGGAACTTGTAGGAGATCTTCAATATACTGGAGCAGCATTTGGTAATCGATGCTCAGCAGAGTTTCAGGACGAGCGATGACAGAAACGGGATTCTCACCATGATGTAGACAAGGCTCCACATATAACTAACAATAATCGTAGTGTTGTGTGTAGAGAGAGGTACCTTATGGCTGAGCAAAGGATAAGGACTTGCCAAAATGTTGCAAGACAACACACTGGTGCACGGGCTATGGAGAATTTTTATGTGTCGGAAAGTCAGGCAATAACTGCTGGTTTGACTGGTACCACAAAGTAGAGTGTTGGTGATAAACTCAAAAAAGAAGAAAGCAAAGCAGTCTGATTCAAGATATCATGTATTTGTAATTTCAGGGCTAGAAAAACATTTTTACATGCAGAAAACAACAATAAAACAAATTTCAAATTTTCAGTTATTTTTCTCCACGGAGCCAAAGGTGGGGGGAGCTGAAAGTCCAAGGAGTTCGGGGTTCAAAAGGTTAAACATGTGGGAGGATCTTTGACTGTCTGGGATTGTAGCTAAGCTTTTGGTGCTCCAAAACTTGTTAGAATCAATGGGATGCTAACAAAAGAGATGCCCAAGCAGATACTGCAGCACCAGGCAGTTCCGAGTGGAAATAGTTTAATCGTAAGGGGACTCATTTTCCAACAAGATAGCTATCCAAAACACACTTCCAATACAGTTAAACAGTATTTGGAGACAAGGTTACAGCTGGTGTGCTGCAAGTGTTAGAATAGTCACCTCAGAATCTACACGAGTCCCATCGAGGCCTTATGGGATTACCTGGAAACAGAGAAAAACAAGAGGAACCCAACTAACCTTACATAACTGTGGAATGTGCTCCTGGATATTTTGCACAATATTCCTATCAGAGTGCTTCAGTCATACACAGGGAGCATGGGTGAAAGAGTAATGGCACTCAAGAAGGCAAAGGGTGGACACGCGGAGTATGGACCGATACTATAAAATGACACTGTTCTTGTTATTTCTTCAGCAGTTTGTTTCATGTGCATTTATAAAGGTTGTTAATTAGACTGAGGCCGAGTGAAGCGAGGCCGAAGCCATTTATTCCTGATGTGTAACACGCAGCAACCCACTTTTTGGAACAACTGTCACATTTTCCATCCAATCATCATGTAACTTTGTTAAAATAATTCTCCATGGGTAGGCACTCCGATGTTGAAAATTTGTGTCAATCGCTCAAGCAGTTGTGGAGAAAATGAATTGAAAAGTGAAAAAATGGGAAAAAGTGAGGACAGAAGAAAAGGAGGTGAGCGCCTCGGCTGACGTTCCACAACATGGTCAAGGATGGTTGTGGATGCCTATTAGTAGTTTATAATAATAAACATATATGACTGGTATCACTGATAATTTGATGAATTAACCCTAACTACCGGGCACTCCCGCCCTCTGGGCTGAGGTACCCATGTTGGCCCACCTTTGGTGGGCAATGTGCTGGGCATGGTCTTGAAAACACATTTTTGAATTTTTGTCATTTTTGAATTTTTTTATTGATCACACCAAATTGCCTTATTGACTTTTGTTGATCACAACATATTATTTTATTGACGACAACACAACATATTCAGATTTTTGATTGATCGCAGCATATTTTAATTCTATCGTTCACGATTGCAACATGTTCTTTGAAGATTGGTCGCAATTGTAATTTAAACATGAATGACAACAAAAATAATCAATTCAAGATCTCCTTATGCCTGGTGTTGGCTTAATGGTTAAGGCAGTGGGCTTGGGATCCTAGGGTCCTGAGTTCAAATCCCGCTCAGCTGTTGAATTAACACCAGGTGGGGTTGACTCTGCCTGTCATCCTTCCGAGGTCGGCAAAATGAGTGCCAGCATGCTGGTATACTGTGTCGGAGTGGCGACCCGTCCAGGATTGTTCCCAATAGCCAAGGAGACTGCTTCGGCGGCACCAACGCTCTGCACAGAGTATGGTCCTAATGGATGGATGGATGGATCTCCTTGTATATGGGATTGCCGATATAGGTTCCTTCCTTATTCTTCAATTCAGAATTTTCACCAATAATCCGGATCTTGGGCTTCTTTCCACACCTGGAGATAGCAATGCAGAGTTATCCATAACTGAAAAACTGGATTGGCAGGTAGATTCCCAGCTAACAAGGTCTGACCTTGGTTTTTATTTGAGGTCATAGCAAAAGCTGCTTTAACTGGAAACTATCACCGCTTCATTGTAAAGGGATATTCATGTTCTTGGGAAATGTGTGGGATCCTTGGAATTATGAGGATTCTTCCAGCATTTGTCCCTGTGGCAATGACAATGTTGATGATATGATTCTGCAGCTGGGTGAGAATGTATCTTGTCCCATTGCAGTGACCAGTGAGTGTGTCAAGGTTTCTGACGAGCATAATTGGGCTCCCTACTTTGAGGCATAAGCAATGTGGATGGAAGAAAGATTCCATCCATTGATGAACTCGATGAGGTGCTGAGTCTCATTGTCCACGGAGTCGATGCTTCTGTACACTCGCTACTCTCCTGGAAAACCTCCTCATGAAAGTGGTACCTTCCTGAATAGCCTTGTTTGTTGTTGTGATGATGGCCCTGTCTGCAAGCCAACTGGGAGATGTGTTCTCATTGAGGCCCTCAAACACAAAATCACAGAGATCAGAGAGCTTAGTATCTGGAAGGCTCAACTCACCTGGCATTCTGATTTTGAATAGGCCTTGTTCTTCATCAACTGCATACGTTGCATGTCCAATGTCGACAAGGAAGTCGGCGAACTCTGATTCTTTGCTGGTTACTGCATTGGCCACACAAACATTTGTCCTAAGTTCCAGTGTTTACACATGGTCCCAAATGAAAGACTGCTTCAAGTGCAGCATCAACATTTTGAGGCCATGATCCATGGCGAATGAGTGATAAGATCTGCTTCCACTCACCTGCCAGAAGAAGTTTCAGTCTATCAAAGAGCTTGTTATTCTTGCGAACATCTTGCAGGCTTTTGGCGAGGCACTCGGAGATTTGCTTGTTGCCCATGCTGACTTCATCCATGACCAGGAGATCTGCTTGCTGCATCAGTTTCCCAGTTGCATCCTTGCGGCTGAAGCTAAATGATAATACTTCCTTGATTGCGAGGGCAACCTTTCACTGGGAATGATGTGTGCGGACATTTTTAAGCAATGTGACAGCAATGCCGCACATGGCTGAGGTAAGAAGAATTTTGCCTTGAGAGTGTAGATTATCCAACATTATGTTGATCGTGTAAGTCTTGCCTGTGCTACCACTTCCACTCAGGCAGAAGATGTTGCCTTCTTCATCTTGTATGGACTTGACCACTTTGTCAAAGACAAAGCGTTGTTCTCGCTTGATGGTGGGTAGCTTTGCATTGATATTTTCCATCAGGTCAGCAATGCTAAAATCTGTCTCTTCTCTCAGCACACTGGTCTTCCAAGACCTGATCCATCTTTGGTGGCACAAGTCAGCATTCACAAAGTTGTTGGAAATGTTCAGGCCTTCATGTTCGATCTGCTCCTGGAGTTTCAACAGCACCAAATGCATCGTCCTCTCAGACATTACCTTCTCATGGTTCTTATGCATTATGTTTTCACCGAACTTGAACTTCAATTTATTCCAGAATGCCACCGGGTCCACAGACATGTAATAAATCAAGATCGTGCAAAAAATCTCACAGCTGAGGTCCATCAAAGTGTATTGATGATGATTTGACTTTCCCCAGAACATCCTTCTTCAGCAAATCCTCCAAACAAGAATAAAAATTCATTTTGAAGACCCGTGTGCACAAATCTGGCCTGTCCCTGGACTCTTCCCCGAGAAACAGGACATCCTTTATCTCCTTCCTTTCCAGGTTGGTTATAAAGGTAATGAAGAAGTCAGGTTCCCAAAAACAACAGTTATTGAGCTCATATACTGATCAACAATAACGGGTACTCTTTGCTGGTACAATGGCAGCAAGATAACTTTGTGGCCACATCTCTGCCATCGCCTTCTGCCACTACATCATGAAGACTTGTACTTGTCAGTCCTGATAGTCCTCTGGTTTGTTCTTGCCCAGTTGAGCCGATTGAATTGAATTTTTGCCTGTGGCATTGACACTCTATGACTGCATGAGTCTCTGAGACTTCATGATGGTGTTGAATTCATCCTCCCAAACCTGAAGGTGATAGGTTTAGTAGTCTGATGCTGTCAATGTGCAGCCAGCCCTTCTTTTGACACCCTCCTGCCACCCGTCAGAACCAAACGGAAAGAGGATGACATAGTGAATCGGATCATATGATCGGTGTAGTTGGCTGATTCTCTTGAGACATCCCTGTCTACAATGCTCAATGACATCGTACTTTTTAGATGTTGCTTGAGGTATGATGGTGACTACTTCTGAGGCCTGAGGTAGGTTGAATCGCCTGCTGTGTGCATCTCTGCCTGCATTTTTGTCAGCAAGGATAATGATTTGCAGATCTTGTGTTGCTGTCAGTTCAGTTGCTGCTCTGAAACTCTGCACATACTTGCTGTAGCAGTGAAGTTCTTCTTGAATATCTTGGAGAATCGCAGGATCCAGATGGTATTGATGTCACAATCGATTGTTGGTCTCATTGTCTCCATCATAGAAATAGATTTGAGGACATTTTGGAGGGGTACCATCAGTTGCTGGCAAGAGAGGTCCCATGCAGTGGCTGAGTTTCACTTGTATTTTCAAGGTTGGGTGCAATCCCTGTGGAATGACTTAAATGCAGTCAAAGGATGCAAGTGCAAAAGCAATGTTGTCTGCTCGGAGAAAGCTCTCGCCTTACTGTTGGATGTTGAAATATTTGTGAAGTTCTGGAGGATGTTTTGGCACTGGATAAAGTTCTACCTTTCCCTTGGCACAACACGTAGGTTCTTTTCTCTGCCAACTTCCTATCGGCCTTGCAGTGCGGACAGGAATTGTCATAGAAATATCCTACGTGGTGTGGTTGAAGTTCTGTCTGGACTTGTTTCTCTTAAAAAGCCGAGACGTTACAGTGTCGTGCAAAATTTTTGGGAGAAACAGAATTTTTCCTCTTCCGAGTTGCAACCCTGGCGTTCCTCTCCTGTGGTGTTTAATTGGCACCCATGCGTATCTTCTGTTGAGCATTCTGTGCTCGGCATGCACTTATTTATATGGAGTTTCAATGGAACGTCACACATGAGCAGCTTGAGTTTCCTGCTTCAGCCCGCCTTGTCGATGTTCACATGATTCAATTTCTATTCTTATCTGAAAATCTTGGGACATTTGTTTGAGTAATCGTTTTCCTCTGTTGTGGACTCTCCTTTTCTCTTGCTTGACACTTCAGCTTGACATTTGCAGCCAATCTTCCAGCTTTGTTGGCATATTTGATGGGTTTTCACATTTTCCTGAAAAATAATTATGATTTTGCACTTATAATGAAGGAAAGAAAATTGGTTCGCAGGAAAGAGAGGGGCATCAATATGTGGGAGAATTGTGCATTCAGTCTGTGGGTGAACCAGATAGCTCAGATGGCAAAGCATCAGTATGGTTTTCCAGAGGACCTGGGTTTTATTCCTGGCCTGGGCATGCAATTATTCCCACATATACATAATCTTTGTTTCCTGTTCATTTATAATTTTCATTTTAATACAATACAAGCTGAATGGATCACAACATCAAAACAAATCCTCACAATCCACAAAATGTTTTACAAAAATCAACGCATCCCGAGAATGTACCGACTGAGATAAGAAGGAGGTCATGGCCTTATGGAGCTCAACCAAGTGCACAAAATGACAACTGTAGGGTTGCCTGAATATGTGAAAAGTGCAACAGACCACCAAACCAATTTGGAAGCAAACACGAAGACAACAAACCAGAGAAGAGATCCCTAACCCAACAAGCAAAAAATTTCAAAAGACAGGTGAGAATGGAAGATGTCACATAAGAAAACTCAATGAATACAGCCCCAGCAATTCCAAAAAGCTAAAAGAAAAATCTAAAATGAAATAGCAACAGATATACACCGACAACTGAGAAAATGATAAAAGAGCAGGAACGTATTTACAAAAAAAGAGTTGGACATATTGGGACGAGACAAAAAAGGCTCTGGAATGGCAAAGAAGAGTCAGCTCAACTGGGATTGAGAACAAATCCTAATAAATGCCCAAAATCAAGGACACTACACCAATAGCTTGAAGAAAATGGCGGGACTGAGCCAATCGGACAATTGTAGGTTCTGAAAGGTAGAAACAGAAAGCACGAGTCACCTATCGGGATGTAAAAAAAACTCATGTCAGAACAGCTGTACACACAGTCACAAGGTATGTCGAGTAATCCACGAGCACATCTGTAGAAATTTCAACATCCCAGTTCCACAAAACTCATGGAAACGTGAACCAAAAACAATCATTGAAAACAAGGTACAAAAATATAGTACTGGGGTACAATAAAGGAAAGAACGCATTGTTAATTGAGATGTCTGTACCCAGCGATTTTGACCGAAACAATGCAGAAATCAAGAAAATGACCAAATATCAAGATCTCAAGAATGAAGTGAAAAGTTCCTGGAAGCTTAAGAATGCTTAAATTGTACCAGTGATAAATGGAGAAACGGGAATGATAAATTCATCCATCCATCCATTGGGACCATACTCTGTGCAGAGCGTTGGTGCTGCGCAAGCAGTCTCCTGGGCCATTGGGCACAATCCTGGATGGGTCGCCACTCCGATGCAGGATACCAGCAAGCTGGTACTCATTTCACCGACCTCAGAAGGATGACAGGCTGTCAACCTTACTTGGTGTTAGTTAAATGGCCTAACAGAGTTTGAAGACACTAGGACCCGAGGATCTTAAGCCAGCCGCCCTACCCGTTAAGCCAACACCACGCCTGTCCATGATGAATAAGAACCTCACAAAGATCGACAAACCATCCCTGGGAATATTACCACAAGCAAACTACAGTTGGAGGCTGTTCGAGGCTCAGTGACGATCCTGAAAAGAGCTCTCGGAACAAAACTTTGAGAACAAAACTTCACAATTTGGTCGATGAAGAATCATGATCTCTTCCTGAAATGGAGGTGGATACTTCGAGACGGACGTAGGACGACTCTGTTACACCTTCCAAAATCTGCATTTCGAGATAACCAAAAAAAACACACACACACACACCATTTAATTCCCTCACTCCCAGAGAAAGCAGGCATGGTTAAAGATTCCTCTACCTATACATTGACATGTGGTGAGGCGTACTTGCCAGTGCGTCTTTGCTGCTTCATTCAATGGAACTGCATGGTTATTTTGTGGGTGGAGTTGGCCCAATTATCCAACCAATGGGGTGAAGGCAATCCTTGGACTAGTTAATAACGATTCTGGCAAAAACGACGATCAAACCCAATTGGCCGGTGCCACAACCAATCGACGAGTGAAGGGAAAAATGGGCACACCCGATTGGTCAGTGAAGTGACCAATCGACAAGTCAATATCACTGGCATAGCTATTGACACAGTAGCTGTATTTATTTTAGAAGACGTATGAATGTCATTGGAACAACATGGAATTTTTCACTGTACTCTACTCTCGATACACTTTCACATGGCCATTCCCAGCACGCAACTTTGGATAATTTATTTATTTATATGCGCTGTCCTATCACCGCTACCTGCATTCCATCTTTAATTATTTATCCACACTTTACCTTTGCCACTCCCAGCATTTCACATTTTAATTTTTATTATTCGGCAAGATGGTGTCAAATCACCATTTTAATAAAATCAACAATGCATTAAACATCCTATTTCTATGAAACACAGCAAATAGGAAGAAGTAATAAAAAGTAATCCTAACCACATGAAAACAACTGTACTACTTTCAACAGCAAGCGAAATATTGGAAATGTCTGGAAATTGAATTTTGCCATCCTCATCACAATGATTGACATTGTCAGGTCAGGCCAGATCAGATCTGTGACCTGCTACAGGTACCATGTAAACCTGAACTAACCTGTTTCATGGTCGGCTTGTCGGTGACTAAACCGTCTCCCCCAACAGGTTTTCTGGTTTGGAGGGTATATGATATGGACACCCAGCAGGATTAAAAACAAAACCTGTCAAAGGGCAGAGGAGCTCCTTGTGAGCCAATGGCCATCCATATCTAATGCCCAACTGTGTCTGCGGATGTCCTCCTGCAGTTGGGTTACTTTTTTATAAGGAGGTTTGGTGGCAGGATTTGCACTCCGGCCACCGTAGAACCCTTCATTCCACAAAACATAAGAAAACGGTCAAGAAAATTGAAAACCCACTCTATGGAAGTCCCTCCTGTGCAGCTGCCCTCAGCCGGGCAGCTCACCGGATGACGGGATTGGGACAAATCCTTCGGGACCCCCACTTATTGATAATAGGAGGAAAACCACGGGGTAACTTTACCAGGTCAGATTGTGGTAGTGTGTGTCAGCGTAGTGCTGAGGTGTCATCCACCAGATGGCGGTCTACTTGGGTTAACCTGATGCGGTCCCTTCGGGTGGATGCCTGGAATGTCCTATCCCGAAGAAAGGATGATCACCTGTCTCTGTTATCTGAGCTCAAGCGTTTGGATATTGGTTTTGCAGCACTCTCTGAGGTTCAGAGACTTGATTGTGGCAAGATCATTGTGAGTGGTTACACCTACCATTGGTCTGGTTGCTCTGATGGTTACCATGCCCGAGGAGTTGCTGTAGCTGTGTCCAATAAGCTGACTCCAATGATAATAATTGAGGTAACACCGATCAACGAGCGTCTCTGAGACTAAGGATTCGTCACTCGTTGGGTATCATTTCCCTGGTCTCTGTGTGTGCTCCGACTGAGGCGAGTGATCTCACCGTGAAGGACGCATTCTATACCACACTCGAGTCTGTTGTTGATCAGTGCCCCAGGCGAGATACACTTCTAGTCTTGGGGGATTTCAATGTATCGACTGGAACTGATAGGGATGGTTATAAGACGTGTTGGTCCCCTTGGGTCTGGTGGTGTGGCAAAGGAGATTGACCATGTGCTCGTTAATGGTTGCTGGAGGATGATCCAGAACTGCAAGGGCAACCGGAGTGCTCAGTTCCTCAATACCGACCACAGGCTTGTTGTGGCAACTCTGAAGTTGCAGCTTAAATCCAGGATAATGTACCATCCCAGCGTAGGCTGGATGTTTGCAAGCTCAAGGATGAGAGGGTAGCTGAGGAGTTTGCAGACATGCTAAGTGGGGATTTGGGGAGTCTAGGTGCTTTGGGGAATCCTGAAGAGTTGTGGAGTGCCTTCAAGACCGCCGTTCTTGATCTTGCCGGTGGATGTGTTGGAACTCACCAGAGGGCGAAGAAGAATTTTGTCTCTCAAGGGACACTGGATACAATTGACCAAAGTTGCAGGGCCAGGCTGAATGCCAGAGCTTAGCTGTTCAGGGAGCTGAGGCGTAAAACCTGTACATGCGCTAAGGGTGGACAATGAGGCCTATGTGCGAGGAATCTGTGAGGGGGTAGAGCATTACCTGTGGTCAAGTGATTTTCATCCTGCTTACAGGAGAATTTGCGCATTGCCTTCCTCCAAGCCCGTCCCTCAGTGTACTGCAGTTAGAGCAGATGGTACTGGGCTCCTGACAGAGGTGTCCAGAATGAAGGTCCGCTGGGACCGTTACTATGAAAGGCTGTACCAGGCCGATCCACCAGCTGTCTAGTTGGATGTCAGGGGTGTTACTATCCCTATTGCTGTCACTCCAACCAACTGTGATCCACCTTCATTTGTGGAAACAAACGAAGGTGAACCGGTAGAAACACTTACGACATCAGACATGAAGTTCAGACACGAAGGTGAAGGTTGTGGTGAACCGGTTGAAATGGGGTAAAGCTCCTGGGATCTGTGGCATCCATGCTGAACTTCTCAAGGCTGGTGGAAATTCTGTACTTATGTCATTGCATGCAGTTCTGTGCTCTGCCTGAACACAGGCATCATCCCAACTGACTGGAAGAGGGGCCTTGTTGTCCCTCTCTGGAAAGGGAAGGGTGATCGCCAAGACTGCAACAACTACCAAGGGGGTGACGCTGCTCTTGGTGCCGGACAAGGTCATTGGTTCGGGTTCTTGATCGGGTTCACCACCATCTGCTTGACCACCAGCGTCCAGAGCAGTCAGGCTTTACACAAAAGAGATCAACGATTGACCGTATCTTTGCCCTTCGGGTCCTCACCAAATGCATAAGAGAGTTTTGGCAGGGGCTGCTTGCAGCATATGTTGATCTCTGTGAAGCATTTGTTTCAGTGAATCTGGATGCCCTGTCGAGGATTCTTGGTCTTCGTGGGGTGCCACCAAAATTGATCAATCTGATGTCTGAACTGTACTCTGGTATTGAGAGTGCTGTGAGATGTGGTGATACAATCTCTGACTTATTTCCAGTTGTTACTGGAGTTTGTCAGGGGTATGTACTGGCACCCACACTTTTCAGTACTTGTATGGACTGGGTTCTTGGGAGGATGTCGGAGAGATCAAGCTGCGGTGCATTGTTTGGGAATGTCAAGATCTCTGACCTTGATTTAGCAGATGGTGCAGTCATCTTTGTGGAGATTTTAGATATCCTTTTGGGGGCCCTCGACGGCCTGAATGAGGAGTGAGAGCTGCTGGGATTACGGGTTTCCTGGGTCAAAACTAAGATCCAGGCTTTCAATGACTTCTTGGATGCTGCTATCTTGTCTGTACCTGTTTGTAGCGATGATGTTGAGGTCACGGAGAGATTCACTTACCTTGGAAGTGATATTCATGTCTGCTGGCTGTGATACAGAGGTCAATAGATGTCTGGGTCAGGTCTGGGGAGTCATGGTTTCACTGGATCATGGGATGTGGCGCTGCCGGTTCCTATGCGGGAGGACGAAAGTCTGAGTCTTCAGATCCTTGGTGCTTCCAGTCTTGCTCTATGGATGTGAGACTTGGACTCTGACCAGGGATCTGAGACGGAGACTTAATTCCTTTGTTACCAGGTCTCTTCGGAGAATCCTTGGCTATCGCTGGTCAGACTTTGCATCCAACGAGCGGTTGCTGAGAGACTCAAATGAGATTTGTTACCTGCATAGTCCGTGAGCGTCAGATGCAGCTGTATGGGCATGTGGCTCGTTTACCTGACGCTGATCCTGCTCACCAGATTCTCTCAGCAAGGGAGCCTCGTGAGTGGAGGTGGTCAATGGGCCAACTACGTGCCTCGTGGTTGCAGCAGGTTGATCAGCATCTCAAGGAGATGTGGATGGTCCAGGCATCTGCCTCTGGAATGGCCAGACGGAGGCCCCTGGAGTACTGGCGGAAGTGGATGCAGCGACATGCTGCTCCGGTGCATGCTCCCATACCTGTCCTGACCTGATCACAATCGTATCTAGCTTAGTAGAAAGTGCTGCAACTGTACCCTTGGCCCTTCACTGGAGTGCAGAACTATCTTGTACATCGTTGAACAATCTGCCGTGTGGTTTCGAAGATTTTTTTCAAGGAAATGGAGAGCTAAGCTTGGTCTCAGGACGCTTCAAATAGTTTGGCAGGTAGGATATCCCACTGAAGACAGGTGGTCTTTTCTGATAAATGTGTGGAGGAGTATCCATAAACATTTCTTCTTTAATATGAGGATCCTGTAGACGACACCATCACAGGGTGTGCTGATGAGATGTTATGATTTACCCTAACATCCCCAGCCTTTAGCTCACCTGGAACGTAGTTCCTGGGAGCTTATGGGATGGTGCGTCGTACATCCGTCAGTCCATCCAGCTGTCCGTCCAGAAACACTTGCAACTTCTCTGAAAATACACGCACAATTCAAATGAAACTTGACCACCACCATCATCACCCGTGATCTACCAAAATGTCTTAACGGCATAAAAAAAGTTTGAGAGGGTTGACAGAGGGGACAACGGTTTAAAATATATATATATATATATATATATATATATATATATATATATATATATATATATATATATATATATATATTCATGCAAAGATACGGCTCATATAAGAGCTAACACACAGAATGTATAACAAGGGGAGCAGGAGACAAGAGAGACGGGAGTAGAATCACAAAACAGTGTGGAATAGAAACATGAGATCTGTGGAAGGAACCGGGATGGTGCGAGGTACACAGGGTAAACAAGATGGATGCTTCAGGGACTTTCAGGAAGGAAAGCAGGGAATATGAAGAAGGTGGGTTTGGGGTGGATTAACGGGGGTAGAAAAGATCGTGGTTTTGGATGGGGGAATATAAGATGTGGTGGTGAATAGCTATTTTGAAGACCTGGAGGGAAGAGTGGGATTGAAGAGTGTGTGGGAGTTTGTTCCAGAGGTGGGAAAAAAGAGGAATGAAAGAATGAAGGTGAGCAGTGATTTTAGATTTTGGTAGTTTTCCCAGAAGGGGGTTGCTGGCAGACCTTGAGCGCCCTGCGAAGATATCGGCAGGGTGCGGGGGGGGGGGGTGTGGAGACAGATCACAGACAGACAGCGGGGAGGGGGGGATCACAGGCTGAGTCAACCTCCTTCGCCTCACAAAGTGGGGCGATGCCGGAGAGAGACATTGGAAGACAGAAAGACCACTGACCTGCTTGCGGTGAGAGAACCAAAGATTCAGTCTCATGGCGGAAGACACCAATGATCCTGAAAGGCTTTGTTTCCACAGTGTGCAGCCGAGAAAGGCGAGAGGTGGAAGCACCAGTCCAAAGGGGAGAGCAGTACTCCATCAGGCTGCGGATGAAAGCTTTGTATGTGGTGAGGAGCTCAGGTGTGCCTGGGAAGTACTTTGCATGACGGAGAATGCCCAATTGGCGACTGGCTTTGGAGGCCAGCTTGGAGATGTGGCTTTCCCAGGAAAGATTATGGCAGATAGTGAGACCCAGAAGTTTGATAATTGCACATCGTGAGGTCCAAAAGTTTTCCCCAAACAGAGATATTTTCTTTCTTCTCAGAAACTACACAAACAATTCCAATGAAACTTGACTACAACCTTCATCACCTATGATGTACCAAAGTTTGTTCCCGACATAAAAAAAAATGGTGTCTTAGGCGGTATACGGGGAGGGGGGTGGGGGTGTCCCCCAAAAATATGTATTTGCTTTCTTCTCCGAAACTACACACACAATTGCAATGATACTTGACCACAACCTTCATCACCCGTGATGCACCAAAATTTGTTCATCGATCTATATATTACGAAAACTCTCGTATGTATGTATATATGTATGTATGTATGTATGCTCCCGAAATACAGCCAGAACGGTACACGATAGTGCAAAAACTTTAGGGACACCTTACTCACCATTCTCCTGCGGTGTGCAGTATCAAATTTCGTTAAAATCGGGAAACGAAAAAATTATGAAAAAATCAATTCCCGATTCAGTCAAGTACTCTTCGGGAGGATTTGATCAATGGAAACAACCTCAGCGGTATAGTTCGCTGGAGCTATCTGTTTTTATTTTCCTGAAATGATTTTTTGAAGTGTGAGTGAAGGATTCAGAACCTAAGCCTTTTCAGTGGGAAGGTAGTTCAGATGTTGTGTTTTGTCAAGATGTAGGGCCATCATGATTCCTTCCTTTACGAACGATTATTTGGATGAGAAAAGCATGTACATGTGATCTCGTTGACCATTTGTCCAACAAACTTAAATAAGTTATTTCTTTGGTCCATTAAGGAAGTGTGCAAACATCTGCCAAAATTGTTTCTTTCAAACTCAGTATCTGCCAATCGATAGCATCCAGGACCTTTAACTGAGACTACATTTTGCCAATCATGTGCATCATGGCTGTGCTATTTTCCAGGTACTTGTACAAGCTGCATGATCTCCACCTGCAGTGTAAAAACTACACAGAGGCCGGTTTCACTCTCCAGCTCTATGCAAACCTACTTTATGTATGTATACCAACCACACATCCCAGAGTTGCACGACATCGTTATGTGAACGTTTGTCTGATGCCTTGACTGCACAGTCTTTTTCATTTTCAACTGTTGGCATTCAATAATAATAATGATATGTTTAACTTTTTTTTCTATACAATGGTCTTACGTGTACGACGGCATTTCTTATCATTTTGTTGGCCCAAAGTGAAATGTCACTGACGACAGGAGTTCAAATTAGTCCTTGAAGTTTGTTTATAAAAGGAGTGATGTCCAGGTCCAGGTGTTTATAAAAGGACTAAAGTCCAGGTGAGATAAAAACTCTAAAAAGTACCAATCAATGTAAACAATATTGGAAAAAAAACACCAAAAATTAACAATGTAAACAATATTGGAAGGAATCGTAAAAACCACCAATACGTGTAAATATCATTGAAAAAAAAAAAACTTTAAAAACATTGGAAAAAAATATGAACAAGTAGAGGTACATTCAAAGTACACCGCCCCCATGCCAAATAAATAAATATCAAATCCTCAGGTGCCCGGCGATGTCGTCGTGCAGCACGTGGAGACAGAATTGGGAAGGAGCGGTGTGTTTCTGAGGTAAATGTGTCCCAATGACACCGAGTTCATGTGCACAAATGTACTTCTTTGGTGAATATGTACAAATGATACTGACTCACCTTGCAGCATATCAAGACGGATTTGGGGTGGAGCGGTGTACAATAATTGAATGATTCATTGATTAATTGTGTAATTAAAATAAATAGTAATTGTAAAATAATTGATTTCTCAATCAGTTTCCTCGTAGCATACCTAAACCACCAGTTTCAGCTGAATCTGTAACTTTTTGAAAATTCATTCATTGAAAAATGAATAATTGAAATTAATCAATTAATTGATTAATCAATAAATCCCCCAAAAAGCCTTTATAGCCAAATCACTTGTTCACTGTCATGTCCAAATATCAGCTTCCGAGCTCAAAAGGTGCCTGAGAGATTGCCCGGATGAGAAAGAAAATAAATAAATAAATGATTAATCGATATTACTTAATCGATTAATCAAAAAATATAGAATTCCGGTTTTGGCAAAGCACATCTTCACTTTTGTTACCAAATTTCAACTTCTTAGCTCAAAGGATGGCTGAGATATCGCCCGGCCAAACAAACAAGAAAACAAACAAATGAAGTATTAATGGAGTACTCCCTTCCTTCAGCGCCCGGCGATGACATCATCCATCATGCATTGCCTGGATATGGAATTGGGAAGAAGTCGTGTACAAAAACTGCCAATCAATGTAAACAATATATGAAAAAATAGTAAAAACTACCAATACATTTAAATAGCATTGGCAAAACTTGAATAACTACCAAGCAATTTCAACAATATTATATTGGGAAAAAAATCTTTTAAAACAAGAAAAAGAGCAGTCAGAGATTGCAGACCCTCACCAGAACTTGTTTTGTGTGGTGTTTGTGTACTGGTGTGTTACATAATTCATAATTGACATAATTAGAACTGCCACTTTATACTTGCTGGCAGTGATGACCAGGTACCAAGACGTTCTGCTTTGATTCAACCCCACTTTGATTGGACACCTGACCCTGACCCATGACGTTTTTTATTACTATTCAATTGAATTTAGAATAGAAAACAGCCTTTTTACAGCCATTTTTTCCCTGCTGTGCAGGGGTTAGCTTTTTGCAGGCTCCATGCAATCATGGTTCTCTTCTTGAAGCAATGTTTTTTTTTATGGCCAGATGCCCTTCCTGACGCCAACCCTGGTCACCTGTTATGACACAGGGATATGGTACACCTATTCTCACCAGGGCATACACCGAGACCAGTACACTGGTACTAATTTCGCCGACCTCGGAAGGATGACAGGCTGAGTCAACCCCCTGGTGTTAATTCAGTGGTAAACGGGGCTCAAACTCAGGACCGAGGATCCCAAGCCAGCCACCCTAACCACTAAAACAACACCAGGCTTACAACCAAAACAATATATACACTTAAATATCTACCAATAAATTGAAGGATTCTTGGGAAAAAAAACTTGAAGAAACCTCAAATTTCCCAAGGCTTTAGACTAAGGCCCCACGAATGGTCACTCCCTCCCTCCCCCCACCCCCCCCCTCTACCCTGGGAAAAACCTTTTTACCATTTTGTTCTACTTGATCTCTGGGGGAACCTTGAAGGAGTGGCTGGCTTCCTTGGGGGCTGTGGGCTTCCAGTGAGGATGCCTGGACCTTATGATGATGACCCTTTGTTACCCTCTCCTTCCACTCTCCCAAGTTCCCTGTACCGTACTCCTCCCCACTACCCCAATCACCCCCATTCCCTTTGTGCTGCATTTCTACTCATGGCCCTCATCTTTTTGCAGTGGAGTGATGACCAGTGTGCTCCCCATTTGAACTTCCGAGGGACACACCATGGAAGCACACAGCGTGAGCTGAAGGAGAATCTGTACAACCAGATTATTGACTACTTTGACAAAGGAAAGGTAAGTTGGTTTATTGTCACCTGTTTTTTTTTTCCAAGTCTAGTATATTGTGCTTTGTTTTGAACTCGAATCCCTGATCCACTGCAGAATTCCACACTCCCAGCTTTCATTCATCTTCCTCTCCGATTCTACTCCGACCTTTCACGCATTTTTCACATTCCATTCACCGAGTTTTTGTGAATTTTTTTTTTTTAATTACATTTTTTTGTTTCAAAACCGTCACCCTGCCCAGTTCATCATCCTTCACCTGCTCATTCTGGATTTGCACTTAATGTAATGACCCATTGTTGTATGTTTGCACATGAACCTTTGTGCATCTTCTTTCATACTCATTTACTTGTTGACAGTAGTGGAGTGAGCCAAAGTGCCGCCCTCTACGCACCATTCCTCATCAATGAAATTGACACTGCTTCAAAAGGGCTAATGAGTATTTTACAAAATAATGCAATTTTAGCATTTTATTGAACTTTCAAGTAATCATACGAAGCATGCATTAAAGCGATTTAAAAATAAATAAATGAATAATACGATGCAACGGAGACAGTCTGACAATACAAACGATATCGTAAACCAGTTTTATCAATAGGCTTCAGATTTTATCTTGCCCAATGGTTTCAGGTGAACGGGTCTCAGCAAATATGTACTTTCCTGGCCTTCAACACAGCAGTCTTGAATTACGTCGCGATGTTTCATTTTATTCTCAACTTCCCTTCCACTAGAAAAAAAAAGAATTGCCAGATTGCTGATCCTATACTGACTAATAGAGGACTTTAGATAAGTTTTGATGAATATAAGCTTGAAAAACTTCCCTCACAGCTAGCCGTGGACACAGATTGTGAGGAATACAGTATGTGCAGCACTATTGTCAAGTTTGGCGAGGACTCTGTGTCGGCCTACTTTACAATCCACAAAGAAAGAGGGGAGAGTGAGGATGGGGAGCCACGTCGGGAGACGACCACCGCCCGGACACGTCGGGATTATCAAATAATGTGTGAATACAACGTTCTAGACCAGTGATCTTCACTATTTTTTTTTCAAAGGGGGCCACTTTTGCTGATAAGATACAAGTGTGAGAGCTGCCACACAGCCTGCAGGATTTAGTCATGGCTGCTGTTAGGCCCCGCCTCATGTACTCTTCTTTGTTGTGCTTAACTGGGCTGCAAGCATCATTGTTTGTTTACTGCAACCATACCTTGATGTAGTTATGTTACTTTTATGCTTTGCATTGGAACACTCATTTGAAACCATTCAGTCAATTCGATAGCATTTATGGTGGATCATGTTGGTGTATTTTCACATTTGTGTATTATTGGCAGCACACCAGGGACCGCACTTTAGGCCACCAGGGGCCTCCTCCAGTGGCTCGTGGGCCGCGCAATGAAGAACAGCGGTCTTGACATTTATAAGCATCAAGGTGAAATGCGATAAGCTCTGGAATCTCTTAACTTGAACCGAATTTCAAAATTTTAAATGCGGAACTGAACTTAGCAGCACTTCCGACTGCTAAAAAAAACAAAAGTGTTTGTTTGTCCATTTCAGACATTGCTTGATACTCCGGACGTCTCCTGTCATTTTGCAGAGGGTGTTTAACATTAACTGTGTTGGCTTGGCAAGCGATTTGCTGTCAGTTATTACGAACACCACGAGCAGATGCCCGGATTGTCAAACGATGCGCAAATTGGATGCATGAACACTGTTTTAGCAGTCGGAACTGCTGCTGAGGTCAACTTTGCAGTTTAAATTTTGAAATTTGCCTCAGGTTAAGAGATTCACGAGCTGATCGCATGTGCAGAAATGAAATAAAGCCACCAATGCTGGCGTCTCCGGCACTTATAAGCGTTGTGATGTATCCAGAGATTCATAGGTATGAAGATCAGGCATTCGATAATATGAGTGAGGAAAGTGAAACAAAATTGATGACCGCTTTATTGTTAAGAAATCGGTGTGACCTGTTCCAAGTCAAAGCATTGTTGAGCAGGCCAAAAGAAGGGGGCTGACCAAGGACAAGCCTTCATAAAGGATGATAAAATAAGGCCATAAATGATCTTCCAAAGGGGTGTTTAAATTAACCCACAACCCAATTTTCGTTCATGCATTCCCTCAGAGTTCCCTTCGTATGTGTGCAACGTTTGGGGCTGCTAGGTTTCATGGTTTTAGAGTTATGGAGGAAACGCACTGATACACACACATTTATTTCTGCTGTATTGTACTGCTGTCTTTCCCTTGAGTGGACTGAAGTTAATGGCAAAGTATTTGGCTGCGTCTCTGAGCGTTCTCGATTATGGTGGATTGCACATAACAGCAAAGGTGAGTGATGCCTTCATTTTCCACTCGTGGGGACAAGCATGACATTGTCTTGGTTGGTGCCAGTTGGATTTTTGTTAGGTGTTCCCGAATGACTGGGTCAGACTCCCCTAAAAGCTACGCCAGTTCAAGGAATTGCCAGAGTTGGTGAAATCGGCGATACGAGTATTTTCTACACATCCTTTCAATGGAAGATTTTGTTTTGTCAGAAACATAATGGATGCATAGATACTCTCAAGAATTTCCTTCCGCTGTTCAGCAGCTTTATTAATTTTCTGTCGAGGTTCCTTGTCCGATGTTGCTCCTCTCTCATGTCAGATAGAGATATCCTTCCATTGATCAAAAGCATAGATACGAGCAGAGCATGAAGAAGGCAGAGAACAGTTCATGTTCTCCAGTGCGAGGATTTAACTTTGTCACATACGTGCTCTCTGCTGCAGATGTGGGAAGAATCAATTGTGTTGTGCAAGGAGCTTGTGACACAGTATGAGGAGCAGATCTTCGACTATGAACAGCTCAGTTCCATCCTCGTGAGTTTCTCTCGATTCAAAATGACTAAACGACAATTTTATATTCATTTATCTGTATTAATATATTAATTTATATTAATTTGTTAAATAATGACTCTTGCTCCCCCTCTCTGAAACATGTCGAGGTGAAACGTCTATCACATGGTCACATGCATTTGAGATAACTGAATCCCTCCTCTTCCACAGAGACGACAAGCCCAGTTCTACGAGAACATCATCAAGGTCATGCGACCCAAAGCGGATTACTTTGCGGTCGGGTATTACGGCCAGGGTTTTCCCTCCTTCATGAAGGTAAACCATGATTCATCCTTTTACCTTTTTAGGTCATCTCTTCGAGCATGACCTAATAATATGGGTGTCGATGTCCTTCGATCCGTCCGTCCGTCCGTTCACAATGAAGTTGAAGCGGAAGATCTGGTCATTAGTTATCCTGATAGAGGTCGATGAGACGTACACGATGGTATGACTTTCAAGGTCACCAAAGGTCAAGGTCACGAGGCCTTTGAAGTTGCGAAAATGACGATTTTCAAATTCTATCTCCGCCGCCATTTCTCAAGCGATCTTGAATTTGATTGTAGCATATGAATCTATGGGACAATATCTAAATTTGGTCAGGCCGGATTTTCGATATTCGCTTTCGTTTTCGTGTCACGTGACTTCAAAGTTGGCAAAACAATGCGAAATGACGATTTTCAAATTCTATCTCCTCCGCCATTTCTCAAGCGATCTTGAATTTGATTGTGGCATATGAATGTATGAGACAATATCTAAATTTGGTCGGGACAGATTTTCGAATTTCACTTTCATTTTTGCGTCACGTGACTTCAAAGTTTGCAAAAACTGCTCTACCTTCAGGAGGCTATATATTCTCTACTGGGCATGGTAAAAGTTAGTGAATGGTGCCATTGCATAGCAGCTGACCTTGTCTTTCATGTCCATTCGAAAGAATACCGATATCTTCGAATACGTACATGTCACGTGACTTTGAATTTTGCGAAAACTGCTTCATGTAGTTGCAAAATGACGATTTTCAAAATCTATCTCCTCCTACATTTCTTAAGTTATCTTGAATTTGATTGTGGCATATGAATCTATAGGACAATATCTAGATTTGGTCAGGCTGCATTTTCGATATTCGCTTTCGTTTTCACGTCACGTGACTTCAAAGTTGGCCAAAAATCCCTCCTGACCGGAGAACACTACACCCTAGTAACAGGAACTCATGCTTGTAAAGGTCGTTCTCATGCTTGGTATTCGTTAACTCTTGGTTTGTGGCTCTTATTATATAATCTGCCTGCCTGCCCGCCCACCGCCCGCCTGCCTGCCCATAGCATAGCTTTTTAGGTACCCCCACTCATAGCCGAATGTCCCCACCAAATCGGCAAATCGCCATAGGCCTAGGTCATGGAAGCTATCAGAATCGAAAAATATCGGATGGCATATCGTTATGTGTTTAATATACGTCAAAGTGCTGGAAAACAATAGAGAGATCTCCATTGTATTCTAGCACTTTGATATACGCCATCCTTCTTTTGACACGAATATTGATCGGCAGCCGACACGACGGGACAGGTGTCCAGTCATATGAAGTTTTTACGGTGTTGTGTTTTTGATATAACCGGTGTTTAGCACTGCTTCGTCAAATAATCGCCATGTGCGATTGCGATATTTCCGGTTTCCTTCTGCGTTTATCTTATGTCGTACACATATAAACATTATTCCTGCATATAGTGCACAGTCATCGGTTGTCTTAGTCATCGGTTGGTCCAGTGGAGTCCACTGGAATATTCTGAACTGAACGAACAGAACTGTGGATAGTAAGAGTGAGTAGTGTGGTGTCGTCAGTGTTGTTGTTGCACTTTTTATCAGAGATTGGAAAACAAAAAGGTGAGGCCTACGTATCTACCCATCAAATCCACTGACTGACTGGTTTGTGTCGTAGTTGTCTCTCTGCCATTTGCTACTGTACCTACCTACTCTACTACATAGAGTGATAGTGATTAAACCACCTAGTTCTATGGACTCTTGGCCATCTACCTACTGGACATTATTTGACGGACTCGTTTCTCGCAGAGATGACCGTCACTCCCGCACGGGTGTATTTTTATTATTCCCCTTTCTTGAGGTGCACAATTCTGCTTGCATGTTAAGGGGACACTGAAGCATCAAATGATTTGTAGATGAACATTTGGGAGGAATTTTGTGAAATAATTTGTAGTTCTGGGTCATTGATTGATGAAGTCTGTATTTGGTTCTATGTGTTGTTGGTTATCTTATTATGTGGGTGTCAGAAGGTGGAACGGAGCCATCTCAGGTTTCGGTAAGGGAGATCATGATTCATGGACCAAGTTGTGAAGTTTTCTTGTTCGGTCAGCGAGCTGACCTAATAAAATCGTTTGTCCTCAGGTCGGTCCGTCCGTCCGTCTGTCAACAATTTTTATTTTTCTATCTCCTCCTAGACATCTCGGCCGATTGAGTTCTAACTTGACACGATGATGATACTAGTTACTCTCTATACATCATCTGAGCCCTTTTTCGCATTTTCGCCTCAGGGTCAAGGTCACAGCGTCATCAATTGCAAAATGACCGATTGGTTGTATGGCCTATAAGGAAGCATCGGACGGCTATAATGCATCATGGGTTTCATCGGGATTATTAAGAAGATTTAATTCGACCAACTAGTTTCTCGTTACCTCTGTCGTCTGGCCCTGTTTATTGGGCAACACGAGGTCCGTTGACTTCAACACGGCTTTGCGCGTTTATTTTAAGTTCAATTTAAATTCTGTTTTCACTCTTCATAGTCGCTAAGGTTGATTAACATTCGGTTGCATCAAGTTTTGTGAAAATTGAATGTTTATATCCTCGGTCTGTGTAGAATGCATTGCAGCGAGGAGTAGATTCCATTTCTTTCCATATTGCATCAGGAGGCTATCTTAAGTTCTCGTTCATTGTCCGTCTAGTTCATTTACCCCCGTTAATCCACCCCAAACCCACCTCCTTCAAATTCCCTGCTTTCTTTCCTGAAAGTTCCTGTAATGTCCATCTCTGTTCTGTTCTCACTTTGGGACGTTCTGGTGTAGCTTCAGGTTTAATGAAGATAATTTTCGTGCAATTCCGCTCAGAAACGAACCTTTCATGAGGAAAACGTATCAAGTCAAATAACCGTGACACTCTGGAAGGGACACCACGTGCTTTCCGTTCGCTGCTTCACCTCGTAACCTGTCCTCCCAAGGGACTGCTTATTTGTAGCGTCTGTGAGATTAATGTATATATTTTGATGGTTTTGGGGATGTGCTCTACAGGTATCTGAAAGAATTCCGGTGAAAACCGTACGTTTTAAGATTTTGTTAAAACATTTCACCCGACGGCGAGCTGCCTGGTCACGTGACACTAATGCGGAGTCTGCGTGATGAAGTGTAGTCTATACGGGTAAGACGCATCAATTTCCTTAATTACAAGCTTAAAACGGGCACTTGGTAACACTTGTACACTCAACCTAAACGTTATATTAAATCTCGTTTAACAGCGATTTGTTATACACATTTGGTGCTGTCTTTCTGCAACTCCTCCTTTACCCCTAAAGTTAAAATATCCTCTCCTGCATTCATCTTTCTATTCCTTCCACGAATACAGATAATGCTGGACACATGTCAATCACAACCCACTTCCTGTTTCAGACTTTTGGCGGGAAAACTAGTTCCGGTTTCTCAAAAGTCCTATAAGGAAGTCCCGATATTTCAATGGCCTATATCGAAAGTCTATATCCTCTTTCACTCTTAGGTCGATTGGGGACATATTTCTAAAACTTGTGTGTTAATAAGAGCGTGGAAGAATTTTGCATACTAGAGGGGGCGTGGTGGTAAAAACGTGAATAACCAATGGCCTACAAGGAAGCATCGGACGGCTGTAATGCATAATGGGTTTCATAGGGATTATTAAGAAGATTTAATTCGACCAACTAGTTTCTCGTTACCTCTGTTGTTTGGCCCTGTTTATAATATCCAGTTTCCATTCTAGATAGTACCGAGCTGACCGTCAAACCCGCTCTAGTGTATTATTTTAAGTTTTGTTCTGAGGGCTCTCTTCATGATCGTCACCGAGTCCCGGACATCCTCCAACTTCAAGTTCGTTTGTATTAGTATTCCCAGGGATGGTTTTTAAGATCTCTGTGAGGTTCTTCCCGTTGCTCTTACAATCACTGAACTTTGCCTAACTTAGTGATTGCCTAACAATCACTAGCATAATTTGGGCACTCTTCAGCTTCCAGGATCTTTTCATTTCATTTTTGAGATCTTGGTATTTGGTCATTTTCTTGATTTCTACGTTGTTTAGGGCAAAATCACTGTGAACTGATACCTCAATTAGCAATGCCTTCTTCTCTTTTTTTTTGTACCTTCGTACCTTTTTTTTGTACCTAACAACTTTCAGGAAGGAAAGCAGGGAATTTGATAGAGGTGGGTTTGGGGTGGATTAACGGGGGTAGAAAAGATCGAGGATTTGAATGGGGGAAAATAAGAGGTGGTGGTAAACAGCTGTTTTGAAGGCTTGCAGGGAAGAATGGGATAGAACAGAGTGAGGGAGTTTATTCCAAAGTTGGGAAAAAAGAGGAATGAAAGAGTGAAGTTGAGCAGTGATTCGTGATTTTGGTAGTTTTACCAGAAGGGAGTTGTTGACGGACCTTGAGCACCCTGCGGAAATATGGTGGGGATAAATCGCAGAGAGAGTGGGGCGGGGGGGGGGGTGGCGGCTAGACTGGAGAGGGGACTGGAGAATACAGAAAGACCATCGACCTGCCTGCGGTGAGAGAGTGAGAGGCCCAAAGACTCAGCCTCATCGCCGAAGATGCCAATGATCCGAAATGCCTTTGTTTCCACAGCGTGAAGCCGAGAAAGATGGGAGGTAGGAGCACCAGCCCAGAGGGGAGAGCAGTACTCCATCAGGCTGCGGACAAAAGCTTTGTACGTGGTCAGGAGCTCAGGTGAGCCGAGGAAGAACTTTGCACGACTGAGGATTCCCAGTCAGCGACTGGCTTTGGAGGCCAGGTTGGAAATATGGCTTTCACAGGAAATATCACAGCAGATCATGAGGCCCAGAAACTTGAAAGAAAGGACTTCTTCCAGAGGATTGTTGAGAAAGTGGATGGGGGTGGGGGGGGGGGGTTCCAAATGGTTCTTTTGTAGAGACATAGTGAGAGTGTGAGATTTGTCTCGATTGAAAGACATGTTACACGTGTTATACCAGTTTGTGATTTTACCCAGATCTGCAGTGAGCGAAGAAGCTGCTGCTTGCCATTCTGAGGGATGACCGATGGTAGGGCAGAGGGTGGAGTCATCAGCAAAGAGATAAAGAGGATTTTCCATAGAGTCTGAGAGATCATTGATGAAAACCAGAAAAAGAACAGGGCCCAGAACGCTGCCTTGAGGAACACCAGCCTGAACAGGAAGAGGGGATGAAAGAACTCCATTTAGGGCCACACGTGGACTGCGACAGGAGAGGAAGTCTGCGAGCTATGAGTGAAGATAGCCTTGGATACCATAGGAATAGAGTTTGGTGAGCAGGGCAGGGTGCCAGACTGTGTCAAAAGCATGCGATATGTCGAGGGATATGGCTCTCATTTCATGTCCGGCATTGAGGACCTCCATCTATTGTTGGGAGACCAGAAGCAGCATATCCCGGGTAGAGTGACCTGGTCTGAAACCAAATTGATGTTGTCTGAATCCAAAAGTTGTGGATGTTTTTGGACGAATCAAGGTGGATGAGTTGGTGAGGTGACAAAAACAAGTCAATTACATTTTGGTTCAGGTCCCGATCCAGATCCAGCCTATCAGTGGGATCCAAAACATAAACTGTTTAACCTGGCAGAGGTATGCGCTTTTCCAAGTCCTGTTTTGGTTCTCTCCTCTTTATTTGTCTCTGTTCCCATAGAAGGACGAGTTCTGTTCTTTTCTTTTTTTTGTATACCTTGTCGGGGCTCATATGAGAGCTAACACACAATGCACAGCAAGGGGGGAAAGGGGCTTAATACAGGGAATTAAGCGCTCAAATTCAGGGAATTAACCTCTTAAATTCAGGGAATTAACCGCTCAAATTCAGGGAATTAACCGCTCTTAAATTCAGGGAATTAACCTCTTAAATTCAGGGAATTAACCGCTCTTAAATTCAGGGAATTAACCTCTTAAATTCAGGGAATTAACCGCTCTTAAATTCAGTGAATTAACTTCTCTGTAATTCAGGGAATTATCCTCTGTAATTCAGGGAATTATCCTCTCAAATTCAGGGGAAAATTAACCTATCGGTAATTCGGGGGGAAATTAACCTATCGGTAGTTTGGGGGGAAATTAACCTATCGGTAATTCGGGGGGAAATTAACCTGTCGGTAATTCGGGGGGAAATTAACCTGTGTTTAATTCAAGGGGAAATTAACCTGTCTAATTCGGGGAGGAAATTAACCTGTCCATAATTCAGGGGGAAATTAACCTGTCGGTAATTCAGTGGGAAATTAACCTGTCTGTAATTCAGGGGAAAATTAACCTGTCGGTAATTCAGGGGGAATTAACCTGTCGGTAATTCAGGGGAAAATTAACCTGTTGGTAATTCAGGGGGAAATTAACCTGTCTCTAATTCAGGGGAAAATTAACCTGTCGTTAATTCAGGGGAAAATTAACCTGTCGTTAATTCAGGGGGAAATTAACCTGTCGGTAATTTGGGGGAAATTAATCTGTGTTTAATTCAAGGGGAAATTAACCTGTGTTTAAGTCAAGGGGAAATTAACCTGTCGGTAATTCAGGGGGAAATTAACCTGTCTGTACTTCAGGGGAAAATTAACCTGTCTGTAATTTGGGGGGAAATTAACCTGTCTGTAATTCGGGGGGAAATTAATCTGTCTATTTTGGGGGGAAATTAACCTGTCTGTACTTCAGGGGGAAATTAACCTGTCGGTAATTCAGGGGGAATTTAACCTGTCGGTAATTTGGGGGAAATTAATCTGTGTTTAATTCAAGGGGAAATTAACCTGTGTTTAATTCAAGGGGAAATTAACCTGTCGGTAATTCAGGGGGAAATTAACCTGTCGGTAATTCAGGGGGAAATTAACCTGTCTGAACTTCAGGGGAAAATTAACCTGTCTGTGATTCGGGGGGAAATTAACCTGTCTGTAATTCGGGGGGAAATTAACCTGTCTGTAATTCGGGGGGAAATTAACCTGTCTGTAATTCGGGGGGAAATTAACCTGTCTGTAATTCGGGGAAATTAACCTGTCTGTAATTCGGGGAAATTAACCTGTCTGTAATTCGGGGGGAAATTAACCTGTCTGTAATTCGGGGGGAAATTAACCTGTCTGTAATTCGGGGGAAAATTAACCTGTCTGTAATTCGGAGGGAAATTAACCTGTCTATTTTGGGGGGAAATTAACCTGTCTGTACTTCAGGGGGAAATTAACCTGTCTGAAATTCAGGTGGAAATTAACCTGTCTGTAATTCGGGGGGGGGGGGGGGGATTAACCTGTCTCCGTGGATGATTTGTCTCCGTGGATGACAGAACTCCGTGGATGATTTGGGGAGGTGACCATAACAAGTGGATTAGATTTTGGTTGAGGTTCGGATGCATATACCTGTCTGTACTTCAGGGGGAATTTAACCTGTCAGTAATTCGGGAGGAAATTAATCTGTGTTTAATTCAAGGGGAAATTAACCTGTCAGTAATTCGGTGTAAAATTAACCTGTCTGTAATTCGGGGGGAAATTAACCTGTCTGTATTTCGGGGGGAAATTAACCTGTCTGTATTTCGGGGGGAAATTAACCTGTCTGTAATTCAGGGGGAAATTAACCTGTGTGTAATTCGAGGGGAAATTAACCTGTCTGTAATTCAGGGGGAATTTAACCTGTCGGTAATTCAGGGGGAATTAACCTGTCGGAAATTCAGGGGGAAATTAACCTGTCTGTAATTCAGGGGAAAATTAACCTGTCGTTAATTCAGGGGAAAATTAACCTGTCTGTACTTCAGGGGAAAATTAACCTGTCTATAATTCGGGGGGGGGGCGGGGGGGAATTAACCTGTCTGTACTTCAGGGGGAAATTAACCTGTCGGTAATTCAGGGGGAATTTAACCTGTCGGTAATTTGGGGGAAATTAATCTGTGTTTAATTCAAGGGGAAATTAACCTGTGTTTAATTCAAGGGGAAATTAACCTGTCGGTAATTCAGAGGGAAATTAACCTGTCGGTAATTCAGGGGGAAATTAACCTGTCTGAACTTCAGGGGAAAATTAACCTGTCTGTGATTCGGGGGGAAATTAACCTGTCTGTAATTCGGGGGGAAATTAACCTGTCTGTAATTCGGGGGGAAATTAACCTGTCTGTAATTCGGGGGGAAATTAACCTGTCTGTAATTCGGGGGGAAATTAACCTGTCTGTAATTTGGGGAGAAATTAACCTGTCTGTAATTCGGGGGGAAATTAACCTGTATGTAATTCGGGGGAAAATTAACCTGTCTGTAATTCGGAGGGAAATTAACCTGTCTATTTTGGGGGGAAATTTACCTGTCTGTACTTCAGGGGGAAATTAACCTGTCTGAAATTCAGGGGGAAATTAACCTGTCTGTAATTCGGGGGGGGGGGGGAATTAACCTGTCTCCGTGGATGATTTGTCTCCGTGGATGACAGAACTCCGTGGATGATTTGGGGAGGTGACCATAACAAGTGGATTAGATTTTGGTTGAGGTTCGGATGCATATACCTGTCTGTACTTCAGGGGGAATTTAACCTGTCGGTAATTCGGGGGGAAATTAATCTGTGTTTAATTCAAGGGGAAATTAACCTGTCAGTAATTCGGGGGAAAATTAACCTGTGTTTAATTCAGGGGGAAATTAACCTGTCTGTATTTCGGGGGGAAATTAACCTGTCTGTAATTCAGGGGGAAATTAACCTGTGCGTAATTCGAGGGGAAATTAACCTGTCTGTAATTCAGGGGGAAATTAACCTGTGTGTAATTCGAGGGGAAATTAACCTGTCTGTAATTCAGGGGGAAATTAACCTGTCTGTAATTCAGGGGGAAATTAACCTGTGTGTAATTCGAGGGGAAATTAACCTGTCTGTAATTCAGGGGGAAATTAACCTGTCTGTAATTCAGGGGGAAATTAACCTGTCTGTAATTCAGGGGGAAATTAACCTGTCTGTAATTTCGGGGGAAATTAACCTGTGTGTAATTCAGGGGGAAATTAACCTGTCAGTCATTCAGGGGGAAATTAACCTGTCTGTAATTCAGGGGGAAATTAACCTATCTGTAATTCGGGGGGAAATTAACCTGTCTGTATTTCGGGGGGAAATTAACCTGTCTGTAATTTGGGGGAAATTAACCTGTCTGTAATTCGGGGGGAAATTAACCTGTCTGTAATTCGGGGGGAAATTAACCTGCCTATTTCGGGGGGAAATTAACCTGTCTGTAATTCAGGGGGAAATTAACCTGTCTGTAATTCAGGGGGAAATTAACCTGTCTGTAATTCAGGGGGAAATTAACCTGTCTGTAATTTCGGGGGAAATTAACCTGTGTGTAATTCAGGGGGAAATTAACCTGTCAGTCATTCAGGGGGAAATTAACCTGTCTGTAATTCAGGGGGAAATTAACCTATCTGTAATTCGGGGGGAAATTAACCTGTCTGTATTTCGGGGGGAAATTAATCTGTCTGTAATTTGGGGGAAATTAACCTGTCTGTAATTCGGGGGGAAATTAACCTGTCTGTAATTCGGGGGGAAATTAACCTGCCTATTTCGGGGGGAAATTAACCTGTCTGTAATTCAGGGGGAAATTAACCTGTCTGTAATTCGGGGGGAAATTAACCTGTCTGTAATTCGGGGGGAAATTAACCTGTCTGTAATTCAGGTGGAAATTAACCTGTCTCTAACTCTGAGCAGTTAAACCCATCTCTAATTTTACGGGAATTAACCCGTGTGTAATTCTGGGGGAATTATCCCGTCCGCATTTCTGAGCGAAATTACTCCATAAATCTGATGGCATTAATCCATCAAATTGAGAATTATGGTTAATCTTCTGAGGTTTAAGGCATATCTTAAGGTGTGAGATGAAAATCACCACATGATTTTATTAAACAGAATTTCATTTCTTTGAAGTATTTTTCTCTGAACTGACCATGTCATGTTTCTTCATCTACTCGTAGATGCAGTCGCACATTATTTAAACACAATATACTTATTGTAAAGAAACAGTACTGTATTTGATATTTCACAGAAAGTGTTGAAAGTGTTTCACTGCACACTGTCCATATGATGCTTGCCATAGTGCTGTGAATAGCCGGACCCCAATACAGGTGCCCCTACGCCTTCCTCTCCTCTCCCCCCTTAAAATTACTACCCCCTCGTCCTATTTTACTCCCCACTGTCCCACATTATGTGTGCTAAATTGGATTACAATCACTTAAGCCGTTACAAAGGTCTCCTCCTCCCTCCTTCCCCAAATCACACCCACCCCCCTCTATGTATGACACTCGCCATGTTGCCTCCATCATGTCTGCCAAGTTTGGTGACCCAACAATGTTCCATTCTCAAGATATAAGAGAACAGACAGACAGTCAAACACAATAAATGGAGGATGACAATATGGAAAGTTTTGTGTGTGTGTGTGTGTGTGTGTGTGTGTGTGTGTGTGTGTGTGTGTGTGTGTGTGTGTGTGTGTGTGTGTGTGTGTGTGTGTGTGTGTGTGTTTCAGCTTTATCTGATAGGAGACTGGTTAGTAAATGTACTGCATGTGGACCAATGCAGTAGTTTTAGGCTTTCAGCCTCACAAGAGAAATGGAAACCCATGTTTTTACCATCAATTCAGGACACGAAACCATGAGATTAAAGAGGCTGAAAAATAGATCATACAAAACCGATTACAAGCTTCCGTTGAATTTTGTTGATTTTATTTTGTGTGCTCAATAAAAATCAAATGACAGATAAGCAAAATATTCCCATATAATGAAGCCTCATTGGGTTACCATGAAGAGTGACACGTGTCTCACACACACGCACACACACGCGTCCCCGCTTGTTTGTTCTTCACAAACTGAAGCATTTTACTGTTGATGTACAATGGAACAACATGAATGCTTAACTAATGTGTATAAATGTCTTTGTTATGCTCGTGATGTACATACAAGCTCTTCCATGGGCCTTCAATCAGTAAATGAATATTTTAAGAATAACCTTTTTTAAAACTTCCCTGTAAACGTTGCATTTTCTCAGAATATTGCTCTTCAGAAATTGGTCAGATATGAGTTTTAAAGAAAAGAAAAAAAAGAAATAAAGAAAATCCAAAGAAAATTTCAATAACGAAATGAGCTTGAGTGTCAATTTGGAGTAATTTCATGCTGTCAATGTCATTTCATTTCATTAAGTGAACGTGTTGTTTATTCAGCCAATGTTGCCTTTAGTAGATAAAATAGGTTACATGGGGAGCTCCAATTTCTGTCATGTTGAGAAATTTCATTTATTGACTTTTAATAAGAGTGCCAGTTGTGGAAGACCTTGTTTTAAGAATTTGTTTCATCACAATGAGGATTGTGTTCATCTACCTGCATTGCAGAACAAAATGTTTATATATCGTGGCAAGGAGTACGAGCGCAGAGAAGACTTTGAAAGCAAACTGCTTGCACAGTTTCCATATTCGGAGAAGATGAAAAGCACATCACCAGCTGAAAATGATCTAAAGCAGTCTCCTGGTCAGAGTATCCTATTGTGATTGCTTCAAAATACAACTCGGTGATCCCCTCCATGATGTACTTGGGAACAAATTGTAAGTCATTTCCGAGCCTCAATACTCATTACCTCTACCACCCAAGGTGGGAGGAGGTTGTTTTTGCATCTGTCTGTCTGTGTGTTTGTCTGTGAACAGGATATCTCAAAAAGTTGTGGCTGGATTCAGCCAAAATTTGGTGGACAGGTTGGGTGTGTGATGAGGACAAAATGATTCGATTTTGGTGAAGATCCGGATCCGAGAATGTTTTAAGTGATTCTTCACTCGGTAGAGCGCATATCTCCGCAAGGCTGAACAGTTTACGTGTTCTATCCCACTGATACGCCGGATATGCATCCGAACCTCAACCAAAATCTAATCCACTTGTTATGGTCACCTCCCCAAATCATCCACGGAGTTCTGTCATTATCCGTCCAAAAAAATTTTGAGATGTTGTGATGTATCAGTAGTTTATACTAATGCATACATGGGTGCACCGGGGCGTGGTGAAGGGAAGTCACGTAGCCCGCCCATGTTCCAACGCGGTGCTGTGCTGTGCCCGTGTCCAGATTAAACCTATTGTTCGCACGTCAGAGTCTTCGTCCCTGTTCATTGAGAACATTAGATATCGGACAATATATTGCTTTTGCCCCGACCTCTCAATCATGAACAACCACTGAAAAAAATTCAAAAATTCTGGTATCCTGATCCAGATCAGGAACTTCACCAAAATTGAATCGATTCGTCCTTGTCACACACCCAATTTGTGCACCAAGTTTTGTCGGACTCCATCCACAACCTTCTGAGATATGCTGTTCACAGACAAACAAATAGATGGACAGGGATGAAAATATGACCTCCGTCCACCTTTGGTGGTGTCGGTAAAGATATGTCATGAGTTTTGTTTTGTTTTATTATCTGCGAAAATCGAACACGTTTTCAGTACATTGGTTGGTCTTGTGTGTTATTTTGTCTCTTTGTCTGTTTGTTTGTCAATCGCCAACAGGTCACAATTTTCAACCGATCTTCACGAAACTTCACCACCTCGTAGAGTTGGTCATAAGCAAGAAGCCTGTTGTTTTTGAGGTCAAAAGGTCAACAACTTTATTAAATATCTGAAATCCTCGATGGTCAACAAAGGCCTAGTTTGTAAACTTGTCAATTTTCATCCGAATGATTTGAAATTTGAAGAGGATTTGCGTATTTGTTCGTTGAGTTCAACCACCAATTATTTTTGAGGTCAACTTTGACCAAAAGGTTAACATAGGCAAAAGGTCAACGACTTAGGTGGTATTTCTGAAATCCTCAATTTTCATCCAATTGACTTGAAAGCTGAAGACAATTTATATTTCACATCACTGATTTCAACCAGCCAATTATTTTTGATGTCAACATTGACCAAAAGGTTAACGTAGGCTAAAGGTCAACGACTTAGGTGGTATTTCTAAAATCCTCAATTTTCATCCTATTGACTTGAAATTTGAAGCGGATTTGTATATCAGGTCACTGAATTCAATGAACAAGGAATTTTTGAGGTCAAATAGGCAAAAGGTCAACATCGGCCAAAAAGTTGACATGAGCCAAATTTCTAAAATTGTCAATTTTCATCCAATTTACTTGATATTTGAAGAGGATTTACATACCAGGTCACTAAATTCAAGCCCCTATTATTTCTGAGCTCAACATAGGCTAAAAGGTCAACATAGGCCACAGGTCAACAACTTAGGTGAGATTTTTTTTTATATCCTCAATTTTCATCCCATTGACTTGATATTTGAAGAGGATTTACATATCAGGTCACTGAATTCAACCCCCTGTTATTTTTGAGGTCAACATAGGCCAATAGATCAACATTGACCAAAAGGTCAACATGCGAAAGGAAAGGTCAACAGCTTAGGTGAGATTTCTAAAATTGACATTTTTTATCCCATTGACTTGAAATTTGTACCGAATTTGTATATCAGGTCACTGAATTCAATGAACAAGGATTTTTTGAGGTCAATACCTCCAAAAAGTTGACATTAGCCGAATTTCTAAAATTGTTAATTTTCATCGGATTCACTTGAAATTTGAAGAGGATTTGCATATTTGGTCATTGAATTCAACCACCAATTATTTTTGAGGTCAAATTTGTTTTTTGGATTTCTCAAATATCATGCTCTGCACGACATGTTTTCTTGTATTACTTGTTCTCTTTACTCTCACACACTATGTCTGTAATGATCATCGCACATGTTCCATTCCTTGCACCTTGTCGTGTTCATATGTTGATCGTACCTTAACACTGAAGTAATAATGGTCTGTCATCTCCCCATTCATGCTCACTCTCTTCTAACCCACACCTCCCTCAGCCTATCATTCCTCTGACTATCACAACTTGCTGTTGACCAAATTCATTTGTTTAAAATATACCTTTTCTGATTTATTTCCATCACTTTTTCATTCAAAAGCAAGGCTCGTGGAAGAGTGATGAGACTGAAGATAAAGCAACGTGTTGTCAGTGAGACAGTACATTGCCTTTCTGTGTCCTCTGTTGGATATAACAAGCAAGGGAATGAACTTACCAACATGAGACCACCATGGGATGCTGCTTGTTGAAGCCCTGGGCTGAAGAGTGAAAACGAATAGTTTGCGGAAAGCAGTTCCAGAAACTTGGAAAGAAGAGGAACAAGAGAGTTGAGGTGTGTGGTGAACGTGGAATTTATGTTTCACCATGAGGCAGTTACTGGAAGAATATGTGCATCCTGGATGGGCCAGGAGGGAGTTAGATAGAGATTGAGCTCAACCCAATGAGAGGCAGTAAAAAAAAAAGAAAATAACTCAGAGACCTGAGTCTCAGAATAACTCAGAGACTTCCGGTTCCGGTTTTGAGCAGCGAGAGGTCTCCTTTGGGGCTCCCTGCTGACTTCTCAAAGCTAAGTTTCCGGTTGTTATTTGTCCCGTTTTAACTGTTTAATTTTCTCACCTACGTGTTACTGTGTGTTGCTAGTTCGGTTTTGTTTCAAAAATCGTGCTATTTTGTGAGTATTTTTGTCGACGTTCTTACCTGTGCTTGAGGCCTAGGCGTAGGCTTGAGGCCTACCGGTTCCACTCGGTGTTCGATCGTTTTTTTTTTTGTTGTTTGTTTTTTCTCCCCATTACCTTCATTTTCTATCCTCCCCATTACCTTCAATTTTGATCCTCCCCACTTTCCAAACATCCCCCATTCTCCCAACTAATCTCTTTCTTATCTCAAAAAAAAAAAAAAAAAAAACAACAACAACAACACGCTCACCTTCTCCCGATTCTGCTTCTTCTTCTTCCTCTTAACTTCCTCCTCGTCTTCTTCCTCGATTTTTTTTTTTTTTTTTTTTACACTTCCATGACCTAATCTGTTGAACTCTCTCATATATTAATATTAACAACAAAAAAAAATATATATATATATATATATACACCCAACAACAACAACACGCTCACCTTCTCCCCTTCTCCCGATTCTGCTTCTTCTTCTTCCTCTTAACTTCCTCCTCGTCTTCTTCCTCGATTTTTTTTTTTTTTTTTTTTTTTTTATTTTTTTTTTTTTTTTACACTTCCATGACCTAATCTGTTGAACTCTCTCATACATTATTTTTAACAACAAAAACGATCTTATAATGCTTCATCTTCCTCTCTCACACATGTGGTACTCTTTACTGTTTCACAATGCACTACTCTTCTGCTATTTTAACAGACTGCTCTCATTTCGAGCTCTCCTTCATTCCTTGCCTAAAAAATCCAACGATTACAGCGCTTCTTCTCTCCATGCTCTGAATTCGCCTTCATTGCATCCTTCAAGAATTGTGTTAAATCGCATCTCTGACCTAAAACTTTTAAAAACCACAGTTTGCCATGGATGCTCGCTTTCCATCAACCATTCTTTTTTTCCAAATTCAGTGCCAACTCACCCCCCTCACCCCTCACTCTCACTCTCAAAGCAACCATCCCACTCTTCTTCCTCCAAGCCTCCCTCTCACCTCTCTCAAAAATCCCCCCCTCACCTTTCTCCCACCTTTCATCCCCTCACTCTTCCTTCTCAAAGTTGCCCCCCCCTCTCATCCACCAACCTGCCTCCCTCCACTGCCCTCTCACCTCCATCTCTTCACTCCACATCCTCAAATCCTCAACTGTCTTCTTCCTTGTCTCTTGTCCCCCCTCTCCCCCAGCACCACAGAGCCTTTTCTCCTCATTCGGCCCCCTCCCCTCGCTGTTCTGCAATACCCCACACTCCTTCAGCAACCCTCCTTACCTGCCCCCCTCGTCCCTTGTCCTACCCTCCCCCTCCACCTCCTGCACCCAAAGCCTCCTCCCCTTCCTCTTCATTAAAAGTGTGGACCTCAAATATCCGGGGCCTTCGCTCAAACCTTTCAGATCTTTCCATACAGGTTGCCACTGACAAACCAGACATTATCTGCCTAACAGAAACTTTCCTCTCCCAAGACGTGTCTGACTCCCAAGTATCTCTCCCTGGTTACCCCCTCCTCCGGTATGACAGACCTGAGCCTCGTCCTGGTGGAGAAGTTGCTCTCTTCATCAAAGACTCTATTCCTCACTCTCCATGCACTGCTCTCACTCCCCCACACCCCCAGGAATACCTCTGGCTTCGGCTTCCCCTCCACTCCCACCTCATGTTTATATGTGTACTGTACCGTCCACCGAACAGTGATGACTCCATCTACATCTCACTATCCGAAAACATGGACCATCTTCTATCTTCTCATCCAAACTCTCTCTTCCTCTTATGTGGTGACTTCAATTGTCATCATGCCAGTTGGCTAGGTGTGGGTACCTCTCTCACCTGCCATGGCACCTCAGCAAAAGCTTTCTGCGACTCATTGGGACTGACTCAATCGGTCAACTTCCCGACTCGGATCTCAACCAATGGTACTCCATCTCTTCTGGATCTGATTTTGACAAATTTCCCTGACAATATCTGCTGCTCTTCCTTCGCTCCAATTGGTTCTTCTGACCACGTCCTTGTTAAAGTGGACATCTCTCTGGCTGTTATCAGAGAACCACCTCACCACCGTCGAGTCTGGCATTTCACTCAAGCCGACTGGCAGGGTCTCCGAGCAGCCATCAAACTTACAGACTGGTCTCCTATCACTACTTTCTCAAACATCAACTCATCCTGGGAATTCTTTCAAAGAAACTTGCTCTCCCTCATGCACAGATTTATCCCCTCTCCTGTTCAGTTGTCTTACCCTTCCTCCCGCCCTTGGTTTACTGAAGCTTGTGGCGAGGCAGTTGTCCTGAAACAACTTGCCTTTGCCTCATGGAAAGCAAACCCAACTGAGGGCAATCTCAGTTCTTTCCACAAAGCTCGGAACAAGTGTGTATCTACCCTCAGGAGAGCCAGAAAACAACATCTTTCTCATCTCAAGTCTGAACTCTCATACCTCTCTCCCTCCTCAAAATCCTGGTGGCGTTTAATCAAATCTGTTTCTGGTGTATGTTCCCCCTCCATCCCCTCCCTTACTTCAAATGGCCGCACTGCTGATTCCACACGTGATAAAGCTCAATGTCTAAACTCGGTGTTTGCAGCTAAATCTTGTGTCCTAAACCCATCACTATCTCTACCCACTTTACCCAGTCGCACCCAACTGTCCCTGGACTCTGTATCCTTTTCTCCTGACAAGGAGAGCTTGCTTTCAAACCTCGAGTCAGATTCTGCAACCGGTCCAGACGGCATCAGCCCACGTGTCCTCAAAGCCTGCTCTTCTGCTCTTGCTCACCCTCTCTCTGTTCTATTCACCCTCTCATTTGCCCAAGGTCATCTGCCATCTGCTTGGAAATCTGCTAACATCACTGCCCTGCATAAAAAAGGTGCAAAAACAGATCCCTATAACTATAGAACAATCAACCTTCTCCCAATCATCAGCAAGGTGATGGAATCCATCATCGCCTCAGATATGAAATCCTTCCTCTTCTCCAATGGCTTGATTTCCAATCATCAATTTGGTTTCAGACGAGGTCACTCTACCCTGGATATGCTGCTTCTGCTCTCCCATCAATGGATGGAGGTCCTCAATGCCAGACAGGAAATCCGAGCCGTATCCCTGGACATTTCACGTGCTTTTGACACAGTCTGGCACCCTGCCCTACTCACCAAACTCTCTTCCCATGGTATTCAAGGCCATCTCCACTCATGGCTCGCAGACTTCCTCTCCTGTCGCAGTCAACGTGTGGCCCTAAATGGAGTTCTTTCATCCCCTCTTCCTGTGCAGGCTGGAGTTCCTCAAGGTAGCGTTCTGGGCCCTGTTCTTTTTCTGGTTTTCATCAATGATCTCTCGGACTCTCTGGAAAATCCTCTATTTCTCTTTGCCGACGACTCCACCCTCTGCCGTACCATCTGTCATCCCTCAGACCGGCAAGCAGCAGCTTCTTCACTCACTGCAGATCTGGATAAAATCACAAACTGGTCCAACACGTGGAACATGTCTTTCAATCCAGACAAATCTCACACTCTCACTATGTCTCTTCGAAAGGACCGTTTACAACCCCCCCATCCACTTTCTCAACAATCCTCTGGAAGAAGTCTTTTCTTTCAAGCTTCTAGGTCTCACTATCTGCCATGACCTTTCCTGGGAAAGTCACATTTCCAACCTCGCCTCAAAAGCCAGTCGCCGACTGGGAATCCTCCGTCATGCTAAGTCCTTCCTCGGCCCTCTTGAGCTCCTGACCACTTACAAAGCTTTTGTCCGTAGCCTGATGGAGTACTGCTCTCCCCTCTGGGCTGGTGCTCCTGCCTCCCACCTTTCTCGGCTTCACGCTGTCGAAACCAGGGCATTTAAGATCATCGGCATCTCCCGCAATGAAGCTGAATTTTTGGGCCTCTCACTCAATCACCGCAGGTTGGTCGGTGGTCTTTCTGTCTTCTACCGACTCCTCTCCAGCCTTGCCCCCCCCCTGCTCTCTCTGCGATTTGTCCCCACCACATTTCCACAGGGCGCTCAAGGTCCGCCAACAACCCCCTTCTGGTAAAACTACCAAAATCACGAATCACTGCTCATCTTCACTCTTTCATTCCTCTTTTTTCCCGCCTTTGGAATAAACTTCCTCACTCTATTCTTTCCCATTCTTCCCTCCAGGCTTTCAAAACAGCTGTTCACCACCACCTCTTATCTTCCCCCATCCAAATCCTCGATCTTTTCTACCCCCGATAATCCACCCAAGCCCACTTTCTTCATTTCTCCTACTTTCCTTCCTGAAAGTCCCTGAAATGTCCATCTTCTCTTCGCCATGTTCCCCGTCCCATCCCCATCCCTCTCCCTTCCACAGTTCACCTAATGTGTCTGTTCCCCACTGTTTTGTCCCTTCCACTCCCACCCCTCTTGTCTCATGCCTCCTTGCTGTGAGTTGTGTGTTAGCTCTCATACGAGCCTCGACCAAGGTATACAAAAAAAAAAAAAAAAAAAAAAAAAAAAAAGACCTCGGACCTGTCTACATTGAAAGAGCAGCAGGCCATGTACTTTGGCCTCATCATGGGAGATGCCAATAATCTTGAGAACTCTAAATTACAAATAATTCAGGAGATGCAGATGTGATGCTGGGGTCACAGCCGATCGGAGAGAACAGTACTCCATTGAGGTGTGAACAAAGGCCATGTAAACTGGGATTAGGTCTGATTTTTCAAGGAAGAGTTGGATCCAACGAAGGATACCCAATTTCCAGCTGGCTTTGAAGGCTAGCTTTAATATATGGTCAGCCCAAAAGAGGCCATGGTTGATGCATCTGGAAATGCAAGAGGCTGAACCAATGGAATGTTTGATGTATTAATTTGATGATCCTCCTGGAATGACAGGGTGGCACTGTGACATATTCCAGGTTTGAAGCGCATGTTCCTTTTAACAGACCAGCATCTAATAAATTCCAGAATGGCTGATGTTTCCCTGTCAGTGGGATGTGGTACTGTATGACTGAAGCATTTTGGAGTCATTCGTAAAAAGGAAGAGAGGATTTTTCAGAACATTGGAGAAGATGTAAATGCAGATGAGAAACGAGACCGAGTCCAATACAGTCTTGGGGCCCCCGAGCCTCCCCTGGCAGAGAGGAGAGGGTTCCCTTGATAGTAATGTGATGACTGTGAGAGTGTTGGTATGAATGTAATTATGCTCATCACAGGCAGAGAGCTTGCTAAGCAGAGCAGGATGCCATACTCTGTCGAATGCCTGAGATATGTCCAAGGCGACGGTCCTATCCTCTTGTGTCAGATTTAGGGCCTCCAACCACTGCTGAGAGAGGAGGAGCAAGATTTCCAGAGTTGAGTGACTGGGACGGAACCCAAACTGATGGTTGGGGATCAGGCTGTTTGAAAATAAGAAAGACTTGACATCAGCAGAAATGATGAATTCCCATGATTTTTTTTTTCTCCAACAGCGAGGCTCATGGAAGAGCCAGGTTAAATTGACAGTGAGGTAGCGAGGAAACAATTGGGCACAACCGGCAAGGTGATGAACAAATATAAAAGGAAAGGAAACAGATGGGTGAGGAAGGATTATTTGAGGTAATAAGGATCGTGTTTCATGATCGGGGGGAAGGGGGCAGCAGGTGACATAACATTGCAGTGCACTGCCTGCCCAAAGCCCTGGAGGGAAGAGCGAGACAAAACAGCATGTGGAAGGTGGTTCCATAGACAAGAGAAGCGAGGAATAATAGAGTTGAGGTGTGAAGTCAGATTGGATTTTGGAAGTTTTAACCATTCGGGGGTTATTGGAAGAACGTATGCATCCTTGACTTGCTGAGGAGGGTCAGAGGGCTGATAAAATGAAGGGAGCAATCTTGAAGAATAGACGATCGAGTAAATTAAAGTTTCTCTCAGATGGATTTGCTTTCCATGTTAAGAAAGCAAGCTGATTGACTGCAACTGCCTTCCCACAGTATCCCCCCCCCCCTTCCCCTTCCCCCTAGAGAGTGAATATTATCGCTACAGAGTGGATGGGCTTAAGCCTGTGCATGAGAGAAAGTAGGATTTTGTGAAGTATTCCCCTCACGTGGAATCTATATCAGGTGATGTCGATATGGCATCGCAGTCCTATTGTGAGATGCCACGTTGCAGTCCTTGCCAGTTGATCCATTTGAGAAACCTTATTCTGCAGCATAGCCATCTTCGACAGTTTTATTTCTCAATTTAACTCCTCTTCGCTTTACCTTGTGCATATGTAATATATGTATGGCACCTAAATGGGCAAATATTCCATGAAACACCTGCTGATCAGAGCAACCAGGACAATTTCAGTATTTGGGCAATCAACTACACACTTCAGTTCTGACCTGTTTGCTGCCACTGGGGTAGAATGAAACCCACGCTTGTGGCTTTCCTGCTCGTACAATCTCGATGTCTTGTGACACTTGACCTGGAGACCTCAGAGTTGCAGTGTTTTGCTGTGCAGCCTATATTCGAGCAACGTACCTGCTTCCAAAACAAGAACGTCAATGACCAGATCCTCAGGTGTGTGGGCGTTAAGTAGGTAAAAAGTGTTTACCTGCATGGTGTTGCACTCGTCGAGTGATTGCTGAAGCCATGCAGATTTTACAACTCGCCACAATTTTGTCTTTTTTGGTATTTTTTTCTGCAGTTTCTACAAAAGGAACAGAGTAAAGTGCTTCACGTACTCACGCCCGATACGGAAAGGAGAAAAGGATCCTGAGAACGAGTTTGCTGTAAGTACATGTTTTCTCACTGCTTCATCCCAAAACCTGTAAATTGGAAGGAAAATGTACAAAACATACAAAAGTGCAGCACCGACGGCAGCACCGATGCTCTGCATCGAGTATGGTCCCAATGGATGGATTAATTTGTGATTGGATTGATGCTGTTTGGAATGAAAATATGTTGCATGTCATTATTTGGCAAATTATCAGCGACAGAATAGAAAGAACCACCAAGGTTTGTCATTCTTTCTATACTGTCGATGATGATTTTTTTCATCATTTTCAAGTCTGATCACATATTTTAATTTCTCACTCTGGCATTGATTAAATGTACTGCTCAGCAGCGCTGACATCCACTTGTCATTGGTTCATTTTCTTTGTCAATAATTTCTAACCGTAACTTCTTCCCCTCCCTTTCCCCCCATGCACATCACGCTTACCCCACAGAACATGTGGATTGAGCGAACAACTTATACGATCGAGTATGAACTTCCAGGCATCCTGCGCTGGTTTGAAGTTATCTCCACATCCACAGTGAGTACACGTCGCAAATATACACATGGAAAAGAGTAAAACACATCGACAAAATTGTACTGATTGCGGAAACAATAAATTGAATCAAATTTAAATTTTCTTTCAAATAGAAATGAAACAATCCTCCATGCATCGGATGTTTTTCCATTCGTAACGAGACCAAGGCAATTTTGCACGCCCAGCATGAATAGCACAGTTAGGGTATGAGTTTGAAAAAATACTTTCACCTGATCAAGGTTTTGGAGAAGGTAACGATATCGTTGTGTATTCACATTGGCGGACCATGTTATGATGGCCTGTAGAAGACTTTGTGAAGCCCAAATGTAGCACATTATCGGGGTGAACAATGCTGGGATGTCCTACGGTGAAATTGGACATCAACTTGGCTTCCATCGGATCTATCAGCAGATTGGTGTCAGCAGAATCCTAACACAGCCCCCTACACACCAAAAAGCGGAGTTCATTCTGTTTGATGGTGGATGTATTCTGATATTGGGCTGTCTGTTACAATTGTAAACTTGACCTTGTCATTCTGTGGGGTAATCTAACAGAAGAAAAGTGAGGTGGGGACATTTTGGATTGTCTTCTTGTTCCACATTTTGACATCTACCCACTTCCCACAAGATGTTGTGTATTTTTCGATGACAATGGAGACCGCAGCAATCTCATGCATTTACCAAGTTCTTGCGAAAGTCATCACAATGTTGCCCTGGACATTGAGACGCCCTGGTTTAAATCCAATTAATAGAGCAAGTTCGGGACATTATTGGGTGTAGATTTAAGAAGATAGAACCTTCTGTACAAACTCTGGTACAACTGAAGGCTCTTTTGCACTCGGAATTGCAGCAAATCCCTTTGGATTCTCTTCGGCAACTTATTCAGGAGATGAGGATGTTGATGCAGAAGTAATTCACTCTAATCGTGTTTACACACATTATTGACCTTTTCAGACAATTGCATTGTCACATTATTGGACGTCATAATGGACTGGTCATGAGTCCGACATCACACCTTGTGTTACCAGCAACCCCATTCTGAAATGATTGTGTTTTTGTGCAAGACAGTGCTCTGACTTCCACACATCCTCAATTTGTGATTTTAAAAATAAAAATAAAGAATCAACAAAACCCCTGATT
>NC_140972.1:99537659-99547659 GCF_056783735.1 Eptatretus burgeri
GATTGTGAAAACTGATTGAGCAGATGAGCTGCAGAAAACCTTCAGTCAGATCTATCACATAAAATAAAAAGAAATCTTCTTTCTTGTAAATGGTTTAATCACATCATTATCACACCTCTTGCTTCAGCTCTCTTTCAATATTTTCCTCCTCCGACTCTTCCTCCATCTCTGTCATCCACACCCCTCATCCTCCTCCTCCCACCCATGTGCCTCATCCTCCTCTTCCACATGTGTTCTCTCTTTCTCCTCATCCTCCTGCATATGCTGCATCCCTCTCTTCCTTCCCCCATGCACATGTACCTGCTCGTAGTGTCGTATCCCTCCAGCAAATGCACCTTCAGTTCCTCCTCCTCCTCCTCCTTCTCCTCCTCCTCCTCCTCCTCCTCCTCCTCCTTCCTGCACGTATGCCGCCACCCCCTTTCCTCCTTTTCTCATAGCACATTCTTCTGGCAGGTTGAAATCAGTCCTTTGGAGAACGCTATTGAGACAATGAACACAACGAATGAGAAGATCCTGCACATGATTAACCAGCACCACAATAGTGGCAATTTGCCCATCAACCCACTGTCCATGGTGCTGAATGGCATTGTGGACCCTGCAGTCATGGGAGGCTTCTCAAACTATGAAAAGGTGGTGTGGCCTTTCCTCTATTCTCCTAGTTGCCCCAAATGTGTTTCTGCCTCTTCATTGTGATTCAGCACCCTCCCCACACCCTCATGCCATGTCATATTGACACCTTTGCCAACCAATCAGTGCTTCTGCTTATTCCCCTTAAATACCTTGCTCCCCATGCCTTATTAGTTTGGGAAGGTTTGGGGGGGGGGGGTGGGGCGGGTGGGAGGAGTGTTTGTGTTGATTAAAAAAATTATTATTGATGTTATGAATACCAACTTAATGTTTGTTCAGATTCACCATCTAACTCCAACCTTAACCACAATTAAGTTAGTGCAAATCATTTCATGACCCAGCTGGCCATGTGTAACATTCAACTGTATCTGGTTTGGGCAGGAAATTGGAAATCGTTCTGGGTACCAGGAATACCTCACCTACTCTTTGTCGAAAGACACCTTGGGATCTTTAACCTCTATAAGCTCATACCCAGCTTATGCATGTCACACCGTCTATAAAGACACCAAGGTGCTGCTAGTAGGAGTGGAATGTGAGGATCATGAGGAGGCAATGTCATCTTGTTGAAGATGCCTGCCACTTGTCCAATGATGATAGCCAGCAAGCCAGAAATGCATCGATGGAATGAATGAACCCTTTCCAAGGGGTGAACTGTGAACGGCATCCAACAGGAAACCCTGAGACTCGCCCAAGGTTTTACCCCTGCAGATGACTGAAGGCCCTGTCACACCTTGACGATTTAGCCAACGTATGCCTGACGTGTGCAAAATTGGGCTAAAACGCCGGCACACGTCGAATACGTTACGGGTAAGTTTGTATACGTTAAGAGCACGCTGGCATACATCGTAGAAAGCTGGCATACGTCGTAGTACGCTGGCAAACGTCGTAGTTCACCTAGCTGTTAGAGAAATTTTCCATGCTTGAAATTTCCCGACGTATGCCAGCGTATGACTCACACGTTCCGCATAACGCTGGCCATAAGTTGTAGGCACGTTACGTGATCGTTGACACACGTCGACACACGTTACTTGTAAGTTACTCATAAGTCGAAACACGTCGAGGTAATGTTTAGCGTACCCGAAACATTTCTAAGCTATGAGTAACGTGTTGCAGGCACGTTACGCGATCGTTGACACACGTCGACACACGTTACTTGTAAGGTACTCATAAGTCGAAACGCGTCCATGTAATGGTTCGCGTCAGTGTTCCAGACTCCCTGTTTTGTTTTTTTTTTCATCAGTATGACGGTCATGTTTACACTTCGATTTCTAGTGCGGTTATAATATAATATAATTAAAAGGCTGCCACTCAACGATTTAAATCATAACCGTCATACCGAAGGAAATAAAAAAACCAGGGAGTCTGGAACACTGACACTAACCATTACATTGATGTGTTTTGGACTTATGTGTAACGTACAAGTAACGTATGTCGACGTGTATCAACGATCGCGTAGCGTGCCTACAACTTATGCCAGCGTATGCGGAACGTGTGTCATACGTCGAGTACGTCGAGAAATTTTCAACATGCTGAAAATTTATCGACGTATGCCAGCGTACTACGACGTATGCCAGCATTCTACGACGTATGCCAGCGTGCTCTTAACGTATACAAAACCTACCCATAACGTATTCGACGTGTGCCAGCTTGGTTCGGCAAATTTTTCATACGTTGGCATACGCTGGCTAAAACGTCAAGGTGTGACAGCGGCTTCACACTTCTATGTCTAGTGCGGTTATGATTTGAATCGTCGAGCCGCAGCCTATTAATAGCCTACGCCACGTGATCGTCGGCGATACGCTGTCGCGCGCTATGCATAAGTTAGACTATCGTTGGGCATAGGTTGTGAACGCCGACAACACGCTCAGCATTCGTTGGTATAAGTTATCTATATGTGATTAAAACGTTCTGTGTACGTTACTAAAACGTCATGCATACGTCCAACACGTTATTATACGCCCAAAAATAAAAAAAATACACCAATAGTTCAGCGTACGCCAGCGTTTTACATACATTTTGATACGTTGCCATACACTGGCTAAAATGTCAAGGTGTGACAGCGGCTTAAGCAGTTTAAGGCAGACTTGCATTTAAAAAGCACGCGCACGTTTACCAGTAGGGTGATTGTGACACACACACAGACACACACACAGACACACACACAGACACACACACAGACACATCAGACACACAGACACATCAGACACACACACACACACACACACACACACACACACACACACACACACACACACACACACACACACACACACTTCTGACAACTCAACAAAAAAGCCTCAGCCTCTCTCTCCCAACTCTGTCCCATCTTTGCTCTCCACTCCCCTCCCTAACCCCAAGTACTCACCCCAGTGCCATAGAATACTAGAGTTCAGCAAACTTAGCCAAGGGCACCAATGTTGTTACCCAACTGTTCATGTGTGTGGTAGCATTAATTACGTACTATTGGAACATACCTTTGAGACATTTAAACCTTTTAGATCCATTCGACCTTGAAAGACCTTTTACTTTAGACCCTTCAGACATTCAGACCCTTTTATACCTTGACAGATCTTTGATGTTAGACCCTCAGACACAACACATTGAAGACCCTTGAAACCCCTTCAACCTTGAAAGACTCTTTTTAGACATTTTTGGACCCTTTTTCGTCCTTTTAAGACCTTTACAGGCCTTTGTCTTTGGACCATCAGTCCCAAGATATTTTAGACCTCTTAGACCATTGGTTTCCAAACTTTTTTGTCCATGACCCAAAATTTGAAATCACATTCGCCTCGCGACCCAAATGGTCCTGGTTCCGACTTGGTATCGGTACCTGCAATTAAAACAATTGTTGGAGAAAACGCTTTTGACGTGAAAACCCCCCATCAAAAACCAAGATTTTGAGGGAGGCTTTTCAAGTTCGGGTCATGATCCTGGGTTTTGGAACCCAGCCTTAGACCTGTAGAGCTTTAACTTTCGACCCTTTTAGACCCTTAAGACCCTTTAAGCCCACAATTCCCTTTGGACACTTTAGACCCTTTAACCCCTCAAGACCCTAAAGACACCTTCGACCCTCATGATCCTTTGTTATGAGTCAAACTTTTTAATAACTTTGGACGAACCTTTTGAATGCACCGGGTATGCCAAGTCGCAGACAATGCTTCTTATAACTCGGTTTGCCTTTACTGAGACAAAACATCACCATCACACATTCCATGACGTTTCAAGGTTTCCTACAGCAGTTATGTTGTTTTATGTATATAATGTATGATCTACTCATGATTCTGTGTGGTCCTAAATATGTAATAATATGTAATATTGCATGACTTACACATGTCGGCGTATACAGATTGTTGTATTTTATTATTTGCACCACAACTTGTATTACATTAATAACGGAAGAGATTTCCCATTAAAAAATCACATGATCATAACATAGGATGGATGTCACATGGTGCAACTGATCCTACTTGGAATGTTTTTGCTAATTACAGCACAAAATTGGCGAACTGTGTGGCCAGGTCAAGTCAGATTAGATCTGTGACTTGCTAAAGTTATCATGTAAACCTGTACTAACCTGTTCCATGGCCGGGTTAACGGCGACTAAATCGTCTCCCCACCAAGTTTCTTGGTGAGGAGGGTGTATAATATGGAAACTCAGCAGGATTAACAACAAAACCTGTCAAAGGGCGGAGGAGCTCCTTGTGAGCCAACGGCCATCAATATGTAGTTCCCAACTGTGTCTGTGAACATCCTCCTGCAGTTGGGTTACTTTTTTATTTGGAGGTTGGTGGCAAGATTTGCACTCCGGGCACCGTAAAACCCTTCATTCCACAAAATATACTGAAAGCAAAAATAAATCTGAAAACCCACTCCGTGGAAGTACCTCCTGTGCAGCTTCCCTTCGTAGGGCAGCTCACCAGATGACAGGATTGGGGCAAAGCCTTCGAGACCCCCAATCTTTGATGATGAGGGAAACCACGAGGTAATCTTCCTGAGTCAGATTGCGGTACAGTGTGTCATGGTAGTGCTGAGGTGTCATCCACCAGACGGTGGTCTCCTTGGGTTAACCTGAGGCAGTCCCTTTGGGTAGGTTCCTGGAATGCCCTATCCCGAAGAGATGGTGATCACCTGTCTCTGTTATCATCTGAGTTCAAGTGTTTGAACATCGGTATTGCAGCACTCTCTAAGGTTCGGAGACCGGATAGTGGTGAGATCATGGCGGGTGGTTGCACCTACTATTGGTCTGGTCGCTCTGATGGTTACCATGCCCAAGGAGTTGCTGGAGCTGTGTCCAATAAGCTGACTCCAATGATAATCGAGGTAACACCAGTCAACGAGCTTATTATGAGACGAAGGATTCGTCACTCCTTGGGTGTCATTTCCCTGGTCTCTGTATATGCTCCAACTGAGGCGAGTGATCTCACCATGAAGGACGCATTCTGTGTCATGCTCGAGTCTGTGGTTGATCGGTGCCCCAGGCGAGATACTCTTCTTGTCTTGGCGAATTTCAATGTATCGACTGGAACTGATAGGGATGGTGATGAGACATGTGTTATGTTACGAGACATTCCAGACCATGGGTCTAGAACTGTGAACCGGAATAGAACTAAGTTCCTTGACTTTGCAAGCAGTCATGGACTTAGTGTGGCTGGTTCATGGTTTAAGCACCCACAAGGTCATCGCTGGACTTGGTATTCCAACGCTGGCAGTGTGGCAAAGGAGATAGACCATGTGCTTGTTGGTGGTCACTGGAGGATAATCCAGAACTGCAGGGTCTACCGGAGTGCTCAGTTCCTAAATACTGACCACAGGCTTGTTGTAGCAACTCTGAAGTTGCACCATAAGTCCAGGAGAATGGTACCATCCCAGCCTAGGCTGGATGTTGGCAAGCTCAAGGATGAGAGGGGAGCTGAGGAGTTTGTGAACAGGCTGAGTGGAGATTTGGGGGGTCTGGGTGCTTTGGGGGATCCTGAAGAGTTGTGGAGTGCCTTTGACACCACCGTCCTTGATGTTGCTTGTGGATGTCTTGGAACTCACCATCGGGTGAAGAAGAATTTTTTCTCTCAAGGGAAAACTGGATACCATTGACCAGAGTCACAGGGCAAAGCTGAATGGCAGAGCTGAATTGTTCATTGAGCTGAGGTGTAAAACTGTATGTGCACTAAGGGGTGGACAATGAGGCCTATGTGCGAGGAATCTGTGAGGGGGTAGAGCATCACCTGTGGTCAAGTGATTCTCGGCCTGCTTACAGGGGAATTCGCGCATTGCGTTCATCCAAGCCCATCCCTCGGTGTACTGCAGTTCGAGCAGAGGTAGGCTCTTGGTAGGCTCTTGACAGAGGAGTCTGAAGTGAAGGCCCGCTAGGTCGGTTACTTTGAGCGGCTCTACCAAGCTGATCCAGCAGCTGTTGAGTTGGATGTCAGGGGTGTTACAATCGCTATTGCCGACCCTCCAATCAAGGTCAAGTGACCCTTATTCAACAGAAAAATATAAATAAATCAAAAAGAACCCAGATCAAAAAATAAAATAATTCTGGCTGCCAGATAAGCAGGTCACAATACAACTCTCGAAACTCGTACACAAAACAAGTATCAGGTGCACACCTTCAGTGCAGGTACACTATTATGATGCAAAAACATCCTGGAAGGCCTCGCGGTCTTTGAGATTCCACAGTGGCAAAATGGAGCAATGACGAAAAAACGCATTATTGTTTTTTTCAGACCGCCATATGACCTTGGCGTTTAACCCGGAGGGATATAATGTGCATTAACGGTAAATGTGCCTCGCTTTAGGTTGCCTGGAGAGGGCATTTCGTTCTGATCAGCTAAACCTTCATTGTGTTTTGGTGAAAAACGTTTAAATGTCTATAATGGGGTCATGACCTTAGAAATTAGGTCAGGTCAAAAATCCGTCAACCAAGCGTACTTTGTATTCCCATTATTCATGCAAAATTTCATTCCGAAAGGCCCAGCCAAATCCTAGATACCGCTCAGTCATTAGGAGTGCTGGAAGAAAAGCATAATGCATCTGGTGACTTCATTGACAGAGGCATGAAAAAAAAAAAATATATATATATATATATATATATATATATACATATATACATATATACACATACATATACTGTATTCCAATGGTGGTTTACTACTCCTTGGGGTGTCATAAACTGTGTGGTACCATTAAAATTGGGGGCACTAATTGTAGAAACAAACCCTCTATACCAGCTATAAGCCTCCACTTCTCCTTGGGAAGGCTGAAATAGACAAATATTCATATTTTTTAACAGCATAAAGCCATGGTGAGAGATTTGTGTTATTGTAATAAAAATGGGGGGGGGGGAGGGGGGGGAGGTCATCACAATGTTGAGGGAGAGAGGTGGTAAAGTGTGAAATTTAGTAAATGAGAGTGAGAAGAGAGTGAAGCTGGGTAAATGAGAGCAAGAAAAGAGTAAAGTTGAGTAAATGAGAGTGATAAGAGAGCAAACAGAAGTAAAGAAACTGACCATATACAGTGCCTATAGAAAGTCTTCACCCAATTTCAAAATTTTCACCTTTTGTTGCCTTATAGCCTGGAATTAAATTACATTAAATGAGACTTTTCTACCTTTATTTACACATCGTAACCCACAACTTCCAAGTGAAAAGCAAATTCTACAAATTTCAGAAAATTTATTAAAAAATACAAAACTAGAATATCTTGGTTGGATAAGTGTCCACCCCCACTGAGTTAATACTTAGTGGAAGCACCTTTGACAGTAATCACTGATGTGAGTCTGTTGGGATGGGTTTCTAACAACTTTGTACACCTTGATTGAGTAATATTTTCCCATTCTTCTCTACAAAACTGTTCAAGCTCAGTGAAGTTGCATGGGGAACGTTAATAGACAGCAATCTTCAAGTCTTGCCACAGATTTTCGATTGGATTTAGGTTGGGGCTCTGACTGGGCCACTCAAGGACATTTATCTTTTTGTTCCTGAGCCCCTCCTTTGTTGCTTTAGATGTGTGCTTCGGGTCATTGTCATGCTAAAAGGTGAAGTTCTGTCCAAATTTTAGCTTTCTTGCAGAGGACCTGGTTTTCCTCCAATATTTTTCTATATTTTGCTCCATCCATTTTCCCTTCCACTCCTACAAGTGCCCCATTCCCTGCTGATGATAAACATCCCCGTAACATGATGCTGCCAACACCATGCTTCACAGTAGGGATGGTGTTCTTTGGGTGATGTGGTGTATTAGGTTTGCGCCAAACATAACGTTTTGCATTTAGGCCAAAATGTTCCATCTTGGTTTCATCAGACCACAAAACTTATTGCCACATGGTTTCAGAATCTCCGGAATGGTTTTTATGCATACCTCAAAACAGGACTCAAGGTAGGCTCAAGGTAGGCTAAAATTAACCTAATACACAGGATAGAGCTAAAACAGGAGTACAGACCACGACATCCATTTACTTTGAACTGGAAAGGTCACTGCTGGAAGAAGCCTTTTTTTATCAACATGTTTTTGGGCCGGAATGTCTGGCATTTTGAGTGTATTCAAACCAAATGTTCCTTTTCCCAACATAGGTTTTCTTCACTGATAAATATGTAAAGGAGCACCCAGAAGAACTGGACAAGATTGAAAAACTGAAGGATCTCATTTCCTGGCAGGTGAGTTCTTCCAATGAACTCCAAGCTATTTTTAGTCCAAGAATGGAATTATTATATCAACTGAAGCTTCATTTGGGCCAAGTTGTGTAAACGGAATATGATTTTATTCACACGTCACAGGCTCATGGTGGGGTTTGTTCGTTAGGGACAAGGACGTTCGGAGATATCAGTGTACGCCAACGTGAATTACAACCACATTTGGTATTATGTCAGATGTTGTAATATTTAGGGAGTTGTTGGTTTTACCCTCGCCAAAGGATTCGGAGAGGGTATTGCATTTGGGTTTGTCTGTCTGTCTGTCTGTCTGTCTGTCTGTCTGTCTGTCTGTCTGTCTGTCTGTCTGTCTGTCTGTCTGTCTGTTTGTTTGTCCGTCCGCACAGAAATTTCATATTTTTCTCCGCAACCACTTGTCGGATTGAGACAAAATTTTCACCATTGATGCGACTACTCATTTAGAATGTTTCAATGATAATTATGACATCGTAGGTCATGTGGTGTGGCAGCCATATTGGAAAAACGGAAAAACTTTGGACCTCTGTATCTCCGAAACCGCAATGACAACGAAAAATTTTAAGCTTGGCAAATAGCAAGTATTCCTCATGGGGAATGAGTGTGATTTTTTTTTCAATGATGTCATAGGTGTCCTTGTTATGACGTCATAATTGCATATGTAGAATGCCACATCTGATCAGTATGAAAATTTTTGAGTCATGTAGGGATAAAATGGTCCACAGAAAAAAAAAATTACATCATCGGTCACGTGATTCTGCAGTGATTATTTATATATATATATATATATATATATATATATATATATATATATATATATATATATATATATACAATTTTTTTTTTTTTTTAAGCTTTCAAAAATCTCTGAAGTGGCTGAACAGATCGAGGTGAAACTTCACACACATGACCGCCTGTCCATGAGGAACAAGTCACACATATGACACCATAGGTCCATGGTTTGGTAGCCATTTAGGGGGTTATAATATTTAGGGGGTTGTATTATTTAGGGGGTTATAATATTTATGGAGTTTTATTTAAGGAGTTGTATTATTTCAGCAGTTATAGTATTTAGGGAGTTATAGTATTTTGGGAGTTTTATTCAGCGAGTTTTATTATTTTGGGCATTGTATTATTTTGGGAGTTCTAGTATTTAGGGAGTTATAGTATTTCGGGAGTTGTATTATTTAGGGAGTTATAGTATTTATTACACACATTTTGTAGGTCATCCATGCCTACCAGTGGTTCCCTTTTTATCTTATCCAGCCGCTACCAGGTGAGCGCCCAGGGATATTGCCCCTGTGTTTAAATACTATGTCACATTGCTCGTCCGTGAGCCTCGATCTTTTCTATTAATGAATATAAGGGAGAGAAAATAAAAAATATTTTTATCTGGTAAATGTGAGCAAGTTGATGCAACTTGTATTTAGGAACTATGGTGGATTGTCCCTCATTCCAGATCCCCTTGCTTGCTGCTGGAATAAAGATCCATGCGGAGAAAGTGTCCGATGATCTGCGTCCTTTCCACGAACGAATGGAGAATTGCTTTCGTCTCTTACGAGAAAAAGTAGAAAAGCAATATGGTGTTCGTGTACTGGTGAGTGCGGTGTGCATACAAAATATTCGTTATTGCTGTGCATGCATGAAGCCTTGGTTAGTGCAGTGCAAGTATGGTGCCCTGTTTAGTGCACTATGTGTATGGAGCTCTTGTTTATATT
>NC_140972.1:99551659-99559159 GCF_056783735.1 Eptatretus burgeri
CACACATCTTCATTCCCATACCCACTACAACTTGACACAACAAAAGAATATGAGGCATCTTTATTGTCCATGGAGACTTATAATACCTTATTTAATATAACCAAGAAAAATGACAAGTTTAGTTATAATCCGGGAAGTGGATACAAAACGATAACAGTCTCACCCGGAGCATACGAGATTTCTCAAATATCTTCCGAAATTGCTCGTCTTATGAAAGAACAGGGTGATGAACCAAAAAATATTATTATAAACATTCAAAAACATACTTCAAAATCAACGATTAAAGTTAAAAATAACTACAAGGTTGATTTCACAATTGATAATTCATTTAGAGAGTTATTAGGTTTCTCCTCAAAAAAGATTGAAACTAATGGGACGTTTTACAGTGATAATGTCATTCAAATATCCTCAGGAATAAATTCGGTGTTAATTCACTGTGATTTGATTGATGGTGCTTATAATGATGGATTAAAAACAAATACAATATTTTCATTCAGCGCATACTCAACCCCAATTGGTTATAAATTCAATATGGAGCCTAAAAATTTGGTTTATCTACCTGTGTCAGGAAAACCATACACAGAGTAAATTTTAGGATAACCGACCAAGATAATCGTGTGATTTCTTTTAATGGAGAAGTTATATCCATCAGAATTCACCTACGTGAAGTTTTTCAATAAATAAATACGATGGTTATTGTGAGGAAGCACGAGTTGGGAAAATATAAAATAATTACAGGGGATGGGATGTTCCTTTCCGGGTACTACAAGGGTGAAGGTATGTATCTTGGTAGAGGATACTATAAACCTAAGAGACAAAGGGGTGTTGGACATCAATTTAGAGGAGATGGGATAATTGATACTCTCATGGGTATTGGTTCAACTATTCTTAAACATAAAGACCTAATTGGTTCAACTGCTTCTGCTGTGGGAAATGTAGCAGGTGCTGTAAAGAGTATAAAAGATGCTCAGAAAGAATCTCATAAATTACAAGCAATAAAAGAAATTAAGAAAGGTAAAACTCAGTTGTCCCCCCAAGAACGACAGAAAATAATTCAAATACTTGGATCAGGGTTTCAAAAGTTTTAACATCTTTTTTCCTAAATAAATACAAGTATGGAAGCAATTGATAGTATCTATGATTTGGATGATACTATTATTATCTCAAACTCCACTAAAAAAGAAGATTACTTCAAGGTAAATGTAATAACTGGAACAGACTGGAATACAAATGGTACAAAAAGTTTTGAAATAAATAATCAACAAACCTATTTGAATCTCTCCGAAAGTTTCTTGTTGTGTAAATTTAAATTCACTAAGGCTGGGAATAACACAAACGCTACACTTGTAAATGATTTCTTCTGGAAAATGTTTGATAGTGTGCGATTGTATATTGGAACACAAGAAGTTGAAGCGGTTGATTATATCTCTGCTGTATCTGAAATGATGAAATTTACACTCTATACATTCAGTGATAGAATGGGAAAGGGGTCTGTCGAAGGTTTTATTCCTGATATGTCAACGGGAACAAACACAGACCCTGGATATATTCAAAGGAAAGGAATGTATAATGATGATACAAAAACAGAAAATAGTTTTACTGTGGCAGTTCCTCTTAAAGGTATATTTGGATTTTGTGATTATGATAAAGTTCTGTATGGTCTTAAAATTAGATTTCAACTACAAAGGAATGATAATGAAAATAGATTGCTTTTTGGTGTTGGTAATGCTTTTGGTGATCAGAATAAATTTGTAATTGAGGAGATGAGTTGGTATATCAGTGAATATACTCCTAATCTTAAAACAGAAGAGATGTTGAATCGAAGACTTAACTCAAAAACCACTCAGTGTATCATACCTCAAAAGAAGATGTCAACACGTTAAACTCAATCAAACTACTTACACGTGGAATTTGGGTGTTCTGGAAGGAAAGCCACGATATCTGTGGATGATTTTTAAAAAGCCAGATGGTGATACTGCGACTGATAAGAATAATGCATTGAGTGATAATGCTAACGTGAAACAACTTCGCGTTTCTCTAGATGGAACATTTTATCCACGAGATAGATTGGAAATTAATTGGGAAAAAAATGATTTTGCTGAAGCATACAAGTCTTACCAAAAGGTGTGTGAAAGTAATGGAAATAAAGAACCTATTTTGGATATGACAGCATTTAAAAGTTTGTATACAATCTATACGTTTGACCTGAGCGCTCAAAAAGAAACTATAAAGTCTAATCGAGTGGATACTTCCCTATACATTGAAAGAGGAGAGAGTGAAGAAGTTGATACATATTGTTTGCTTTTGGAAGAAACAGAATTGCAGATTAATACAGATAATGGTGTGATGATTAGTCTCACATAATTTTTTGTTAAATAAATGAGTGGCAAAGTACCAACTGGGGTATATGTTAATCAAATCAATCTTCATAAACTATCATCTTGTGTTCAAAATCAAAAGCCTTGTACGATTAACGTTAATACAATTCAGAGAAAAGGAGCAGTAAGAATTGATGTTTTGCTCACAAGAGAACAGGTTAAAATCTTGAATGACACTGGCTCACTTAAAATTAAAATGACAAAACCAATGTTGAAAAAATATTCAATAAGAGAGACGAGTGGAGGATTTCTCCCATTTCTAATTCCTTTATTTGCTGGTTTAAGTGCGGTTGGAGCATTGACGGGTGGTATTTCAACAGCGGTCAAAACTGCCAACGAAAGGAAGGCTCAACTCCAGGCTCAAAAAGAATTGGAAAGACATAACAAAGAGTTGGAGAAACAAATTAGTGGAAGTGGTGTAATTGTAGATTTTGCTGAAAAACTTGAAGGTCTGCCTGATAAAGCGAGATTGTTAGTTGGAGATATGCTTTCTTCTATAGCACAAGCAGGTGTAAAATTAACGAAAAGAGGTAATGGATTATATCTTTCTAATAAATAAATGAGCATTGATGAGTGGTTGAAAGAATTTGGAAAGAATACAACATCAAATTTACAACTTGCCAAATATTGTAAGAAATTAAAAATTCATAATGTGGTTATTTGTATGAGAGATGAATTAACAAATGTGTCGAAACATACAAAGAATATTATTATGAACTTAGAAGATAATGATGGGAACGGTTCTCATTGGGTTTGTATTTTTAATAGTCAAGACAAATATTATTTTGATAGTTTTGGTCTTCCACCACCTGTTGAAGTCATAAAATTCTTACAGAATGGTGTTTATCAAACATTTCAAGTCCAAGAATTAAATTCCAAGTGTTGTGGTCAATTATGTCTATATGTGTTATTTCAACTCAACAAAAATAAAAAATTTTATGATATTATTTTTAATCTAATATAAATGACTTATGTTGGTAAAGATGGTTCTATCTTTGGTGTATCTCAAGAACTGGATATTGATTTATCAAATTATTACACAAAGGCACAGGCTGAACGACATAAATATAATATAAACAAAAATATTAACATGAAAAATGCTTATAAATTAAAAATTATCCAAGCCCGACTGACGCGAATGACTTGGTGAGATTAAGCGATTTATCACAATATATATACTTAAATAAAACGGCTGTGTATTCTAAAGATACAGAAGTGTTGATATTATCTCCAGGTCATACAGAATTCACAGTTCGAATTAAAATAAATTTTTATAAAGAAGGGCGTATCGTTTGTATGAGAATAGAACAATGGGGGTATGATATGAATGATTTAGGGTATAATTGGTCATTTAAAATTAACCTCGAAGACCTGGAACAATTAAATCAGTCTCGTAAGGAAGAATATTATCCACTTGGTATCGAGAATGAGTTTTGTGGAGCCACGATTAGTAAACAACAAATAAAAAGAATTTAATAAGGGTAAATATAATAATGGTTTTGCCCTTGTTTATCTCATGAAAACAGAAAAAACAGGATTATATATAATAAGTAAGGAAATACAAAATGATTTAACTATGGGAAGATGGGGAGGTGTTTCGTGCCATAATATTATTCTAACATATATTTCTAATACATAAATGACAGCAAGAAGGCTTCAAGAAAATTATCATTTCTGTGTCCAAGCATACCTTCAAGAAAAGGGTATTCGGTATTTTAATAAATATGTTCTACAACATAAGAATGAGGTATTTTCAATAAAAGATTGGCATTATGCTGATGTTGATAAACCGACAACTTTAGATTTAATTAGAATGTTAAATAATGAAAAAATTATAAGGTTAAGAAAAGGTAAGGCTCTTTTAGAAATTCAAAAGAAATTTTATTGGTTTCCTGTTGTAAAAAAATTATTTTGGATACAGGAATAACAAGAAATCCTGATGAATATATGTATAATATTCTATGGGGTGTAAACGATTCAAGTATAGTAAGGGATGAGGAAGGAGTTGAAGAAGAGAGGGAAGAGGAGGAAAAGGAGGAGGAGGAGAGAGAGAAGGAGGAAAGAGAGAAGAGAGAGAGGGAGGAAAGAGAGAGAATGAATAAATATCAAAATATGGAAACCAGTGAGATTCAAAAAAGAATAGAGGTATTAAAGAAATTAACTTATCTCACCAGGGAGGAATACAAAGAATTAAGAAGTCTATTTGCAATACTTTCAACAAAACTATTAGCATCGTCAAGCTATTCATTTTAATTCAAGTTTTTTCTTAAATAAATGGAGGAGAGAGTGAAGGCATTTCTAAGGATTCTTTATGTTTTAAAAATTAAGATTCAAATGTGCATGTTGGAAACTAAAAAGGTTTTTGCACTCTGCAGGAATTTTTCTCATAAATAAATGAGTTATTGTCTCAAATGTAAAAAGAAAACTAATACTAAAAATATTTCATATATTAAAAGTAAAAATAACAGGGTTATACAAAAAGGTATATGTTCGGTGTGTGGTTCAAAAAAAAATCAATTTATCTCCAAACACAAACTCGGAGGAGATATACAAAAGTTTTTATCAGGAAGTAAATTTACAACTACTGGAATACCAGGGGAATTACATCTTCCAGGGTATTCTTTCTGTGGTCCAGGCACAAACTTGGATAAAAGATTAGATGAGGCAAACAATCCTAAATCCTGGAGTAAACCAATCAATAGAGTTGATGAAGTGTGCATGAGACACGATATTGATTATGGGAATACCACAACGTTGGAAGAAAAGCATGAAGCCGATAGAGAAATGTTGTATAATTTGTCTCTGATACAAAAATCCAACCTTGAGAGAAAAAGTTGATAGGTTCATCGTGAAGAAGATGATTAGTGCTAAATTGAAACTTGGACTTGGAAATTCAAAAAACTTATAGGCTCTAATGATGCCATTAAGACTGAAGAGCAATTAGCTGATGAATTACATAAACCAATATTCACAAAGTTTCAGAGAAGGAAAGTTTATTCCAAGGAAGTTGATTATATCTGGTCTGCTGATTTGATTGAACTCAATAATGATAAGGGGTACAAGTATGCTTTAACCGTTATTGATTTGAGGAGTAGATATGCGTGGGTTGTCCCTTTAAAAACAAAACAGGTAATACTCTTATGTTAGCTTTTCAACAGATATTTAATAAAAGTAAGAGAAAACCTAAGAAATTGTGGACTGATGAGGGTAGAGAGTTTTATAACAAGACATTTATGAATTTTCTAAAAAATAACAGTATTACATTATACAGTACCTTTAATGAAGGGAAGGCAGTTGTTGTTGAACGTTTTAATCGTACCTTAAAAGAGAGACTATATAAAAAATTCACACAACTCGGTTCACAACAATGGTTATCTTTTATTCAGGATATTGTGGATAAGTATAATGACATGATTCACACGTCAACGAATATGAAGCCATCAGAAACATTTACAAAATTAAAATATGAAAAAGAGATTAATGTTAGAAAACCTAAGTTCAAAGTTGGTGATATCGTAAGAATATATAGGTGGAAATCTCATTTTGAAAAGGGTTTTACTGAACGATGGACGAAAGAACTTTTTAAAATTGTTGATGTAATAGATACAGTTCCTTGGACTTATAAAATATATGATTTGGAAGGGGAAGAGATTTTAGGTTCATTTTATTCACAGGAATTACAAAAGACAAAACTAAGCAGATAATACACCTTTGTGGACACTCGAGGGCCAAGTCCGAGGTGTATAACAGTATATAATGTGTGTCAAGGGGTGGACGTTCTTACATCTGTGAACCCCAAACACAGAATCCTCAACTGAATAGTCAAGGCTTAACTTTTGTTTGTGTGTGTGTGTGTGTGTGTGCAATGGGAGCAATAGGTTGGCGCTTCACTCCCTCCTACTATACACCGTTGTGGACACTCGAGGGCCAAGTCCGAGGTGTATAACAGTATATAATGTGTGTCAAGGGGGACGTTCTTAGATCTGTGAACCCCAAACACAGAATCCTCAACTGAATAGTCAAGGCTTAACTTTTGTTTGTTGATGTGTATGTGTGTGTGTGTCCCAACCCTCACATTCAAAATCTCAACCCCAACCCTCACATTCAAAATCTCAACCCCAACTCAATCCTCACCCAACACAGTCTTTTTCAAAATGAGATTTCCACCTATATATATATATATATATATATATATATATATATATATATATATATATATATATATATATATATATATATATATATATATATATATATATATATATATATATATATATATATATATATATATATATTTTACGTTTTTTTTTTTTTTTTCTCTTCTTCCAATTCTGTCTTTTAAGGCTTTCAGGTTTGATGACATAGAAAGAGGGAGTAAGAACTTTCTTGATAGGTTTAGATCCCAAAGAGTGATAGCAACTCCAAAAGTCTCCAAAATATAAATAAATAAAATAATAATAATAATAAATAAATAAATAAATAAATAAAAGCCCCCAAAAAAGTTTCAAGTGTCCAACATAAACCCAACTTTCCAAGTCTTCAAGGTATAACCACATTCCCGTTGAGTTTCCAAGATATGTATCACATTGTGAGTTATCAATCCAGAACCCACATTTCAAGTATTCAAAGTAAAACCAACTTACAAAGTCTCTTAAGGATAACTCATTTACTGATTTTTTCAAAATTTGTGAGTCTCCAAGGTAGGATCCATATTTAGAACCATCTTGGCAGAACCCTTTTCCTGAGTCTCCAAGGTAGTTATTTAAACCATCAAGGCAGAACTCATTTACTGATTTTTTCAAAATTTGTGAGTCTCCAAGGTAGGCCCCATATTTAGAACCATCTTGGCAGAACCCTTTTCCTGAGTCTCCAAGGTAGTTATTTAAACCATCAAGGCAGAACTCATTTACTGATTTTTTTCAAAATTTGTGAGTCTCCAAGGTAGGCCCCATATTTAGAACCATCTTGGCAGAACCCTTTTCCTGAGTCTCCAAGGTAGTTATTTAAACCATCAAGGCAGAACTCATTTCTTGATTTTTTCAAAATTTGTGAGTCTCCAAGGTAAAACTTGTATTCTGGCTCATCAAGGTATAACTTGTTCAGTGGGTATTGTCTTGATAAC
>NC_140972.1:99564159-99569159 GCF_056783735.1 Eptatretus burgeri
GCATATCAACATCACTGATTAAATCTATATCTTGTTTTGTCATTTTCAACATTGCACTCCAAGCTAAACCAGGAGCTGTGAAATAGTGGGCAGGATCTAATCCATAACAATTTTTATTATGACAGAGTGATCTAAAAGCCTCAAACACATCAGCTAACAATAAAACATCTGTTTTTAGATATAAATCATGATATTCTCCAAGGTTCTTTATCTTAAATATTTTCCATATTTCTTGTGCGTGTTTATATTCCTTATCGCTTATCTCTTCTTCATAAAGGTTATTATAGAAACTTTCTTTTGAAGGAAGTTGTGTTTCTTTAAATCTCATAAATGAATCCATATAATCATAACGATAAATTCCCTTACTTGTAAGAATTTTCTCTTTACTTTGAATTTCATTCCTTGTTTGAATTTCCTCTCTCGTAAGAATTCCTTCTTTAATCAGAATTTCATCTTTAATCTGAATTTCCTATTTAGTTTGAATTTCATTCATTGTTCGAATTTTCTTTATAATTAGAATTTCATCTTCAGTTCGAATTTCTTCATTAATTTCCTCATTAATTAGAGTTTCCTCTTCACTATGAATTCTCTCTTTAATCTGAATTTCCTCTTTCGTGAGAATTTCCTCTTTTGGAAAGAATGAATTAAGATTTGGAAAAGAGTCCATGGAGCTTAGATTTGATGCGAGGTAGGCTAGTGGTGTTCCCATAAACTTGTAAGAATCTAGAAACCTAATACGAGTTAAAGGTTTTGTGAATATCATTTTTGTAAATGAAATATACTTTTGACTTGTGTTTGTTATGGCAGAAATATTCCCTGGTGTTTTTGAAAGTTCATTTATAAATAGATGTGTATCATAGTTGGCGCTGTTGTGAAGAAAGACTGGAATAAAAGAAGGTAATTTATAATTAAGATTACAACAGGAATGAGCGGGGCCTCTATATTTACCAGTAAGATGACAATGATCTCTAACTTTAGACTCCTTAATTTCCCCCTCACAAATATGACAGATATTGTTCTTTCTAAATTCTAATTTTTCTTCTTCGGTTAATTTCATCGGTTCATTTGTTTCTTTCATTAATTTAGTGAGTCTTATACAATCCTTTTCTAATCGTTTTATAAACTCTTGTGAAGCTTTTTTTCCACGATAATGTTCAAGTTTGTTATACTTTTCTCCAACAGATGATTTGATATAATAACAGAAACCACAAGGAATATGTTTTTCATATTTATTTGTATATGATTCTTTTGGATTAGGAGAAGCAGTATTAATCTTTTTAAGGATACACTCAAAATCAGCGTATATCACAAATGGGTGCATGATAGATTTATTATAATCTTCAAAAGAAATCTTTTCACCAGGTTTAGGCATTGTAATTACAGCTGATTTATGATTACTACAATATTTTGAATGTTGTTCTAATCGTTCTTTTGTATGAAATGAATTAAGACATCGCTTACAAGGATATATTTTGTTTGCTGTTCTGAATACCTGAGAAGAGATTAATCTTGATAAATTATTGATGTATGTGTAATGTGAATTCATTCCAACACTAAAATATAAAAGATCAATGTGTGTTTCTTCATTTTTATAGATGTTTGAAATTTTTAATATTTGAACTTTGTTTGTATCCGTTAATCCATATACATTAATACAAAGATTATTCTTTTTCTCAAATTTAGGAATATCTGTTAGTGGCATTGGGAATTTAAAATCTTTAATGTCCAAGGTATTCTCATTTTTACCTATTTGGGAAAATAAGATAAAATTTAACAACCATAAAAATCTCCCAAATTCATTAATATGTCTCATAGTTGGTTCAAGTGGATGTGGAAAAACCTGCTTACTTTTAAAAATGCTCCTCACTCCCAACTTTTTAGATTATGATAATTTAATAATTTTCACAAAGTCGAGTTTTCAACCAGAGTATCAACTACTCTCACAAGGTTTTAATGCTGGTCTTCAAAAAGAAGATATAATCGGTTTATTTAAACGTCAAAAAAACCTAAATGATTATAACATTGAAGATATAATTCAACTATTTTGTGATACACAGAGATGTAAAAAGAAATCAAATCCTATAACTTGTATTCTTAGTGATAATACGGATGATATACCGTCTCCCCAAGATTTGGATAAATCAAAAAAGAACCTCGTTATCTTTGATGATTGTGTTAATGAGAAAAACCAAACGGTAATGGACAGCTACTACACAAGAGGGAGACATTCTTCTTGTAATTGTATTTATCTTAGTCAATCGTACTTTCAACTTCCTCGTCGTTCCATCAGAAACAATGCTAATACTTTTATTTTATTCAAGTTAAATTCAATAGATATCAATAATTTTTGGAGAGATAATTGTTCTACATTATGTAGTAAAAAGAAATTTGAGGATTACATGAAGCACACGACTGAAAAATATAAATATATTGTTGTGAAACAAGATGAGATATTAAGGGATATATTTTTTGTTTTATAAACAATTACATATATAAATGACAACTATTATTATAAATCTTGTGGGTAAATCTGCTTCTGGAAAAAACTTTCATAAATCAAGGTTCTTGTGTAGTACAAATGAGAATATTGTAAATTTACTTAAAAAACACCCCGTGATACGCAATGTATCAACAACAATGAGAGCAATAAGACCAGGAGAAGTAAAAGGTGAAGATTATCACTATATTTCAGTGGAGGAACATATGCGATTGAGGAAAGAAGGACAAATATTTGAGGAGGTTTCTCTTGGTACAACAAAATATTCACATTGAAAGAGTGAGTTAAGGTAACTAAAATCTGGTGGTGTTGGGATATTAGAAACTAATCCAGAAGGAACGAGACAAATTATTAAATATCTGAGCGGAGTGAAGATTTTATCATTCGGTTTTGATGTTGATGAAGAAACTCAACGCAAACGTATGAAAAGCAGAGATGCAAGTATTAGTGAAGAAGAAATTACAACTCGCATTAATGTTAATAAAGAATTTGATGAAATATTTAAAGAAAAGGATTTATTTGAACACATCTACTTGAATGATGAAGAAAAGGAAAATTTCCCTGTTGATCTTTACAATTCATTAAATGATATTTTACAATAAATAAATGGATGCAAAAGAAAGAGCAAGAAGATTTACAGAACATCAAGAGTTGGTTTCAAAAGTTGTAAAACAACAGGAAGACATAAAGAAGAAACGCAGACAGAAACTAACGGGCGAAGAAGCATTTGAAAGAAAACAAGAGAAATTTTTTAAACCACTTTTAAAAACTTCCCAAGAAAAAATGAAAGATGTTTCCACAGTTCCCACAATAGAATATACTCCTAAAAAACTTAAAATGTTAAAAGATTTTGATCAAATGACGGAGGAAGAATTAGAGCATTTCGGAGAATTAGAATATGATGATGAAGGTTTATTTCAACAACTGGAAGAGATTAATCAACCCCCTGATTATATTGTGAATGCTGTTCAAAACAATGAATATTCAGCGGATTCAAAAACCAAAGCAGGACTCATTCCAACAGAACAACCAGCAATATTTCATCTTCTTCAAGAAAAGGTATTGATATTGAATGATGAATTAAGGTTCTTGGGTTCTGCTCAACCCCCTGTTAAACTAACTCCGAGATTAATGTTTCTTCTCACAAAAGATGGAAGACAAGGTTCAACTGTGAGGGATGAATCAAAGTATATTGATAAACCATTGGATATGGAAAATAATGATGACAGATTATATATTGATCTGCTGAACACTCTAAATTATAAGGTTATTCTTTCTGGTAAAAGTAGGAAGAATGAGGAGAAACACATTTGGTTTCACAAACACAAACACAAACACAAACACAGGCTTTAAGTATCCTTGGTTCAGGTGTTAGTTTTCTTCCAAATGACCCATCGCAATTAGTTAATAGACTGTTATTGTTGTTAGGCAGTAAGAAGGCTGGAAATAACAATTGTTTTAATGAAGCATCAGCCATTTTAGACCAGTTGATGAACATGAAAATAATTAATAAATATCAATATAAAGACATTTTATCTCATATTAAATAAGATGAGAAGCACAATCCTTAGTTTCAATTTCACAACAAGCGACCACACATCTTCATTCCCATACCCACTACAACTTGACACAACAAAAGAATATGAGGCATCTTTATTGTCCATGGAAACTTATAATACCTTATTTAATATAACCGAGAAAAATGACAAGTTTAGTTATAATCCGGGAAGTGGATACAAAACGATAACAGTCTCACCCGGAGCATATGAGATTTCTCAAATATCTTCCGAAATTGCTCGTCTTATGAAAGAACAGGGTGATGAACCAAAAAATATTGTTATAAACATTCAAAAACATACTTCAAAATCAACGATTAAAGTAAAAAATAACTACAAAGTTGATTTCACAATTGATAATTCATTTAGAGAGTTATTGGGTTTCTCCTCAAAAAAGATTGAAACTAATGGGACGTTTTACAGTGATAATGTCATTCAAATATCCTCAGGAATAAATTCAGTGTTAATTCACTGTGATTTGATTGATGGTGCTTATAATGATGGAAAAAAAACAAATACAATATTTTCATTCAGCGCATACTCAACCCCAATCGGTTATAAATTCAATATGGAACCTAAAAATTTGGTTTATCTCCCTGTGTCAGGAAAAACCATACACAGAGTAAATTTTAGGATAACCGACCAAGATAATCGTGTGATTTCTTTTAATGGAGAAGTTATATCTATCAGAATTCACCTACGTGAAGTTTTCCAATAAATAAATACGATGGTTATTGTGAGGAAACATGAGTTGGGAAAATATAAAATAATTACAGGGGATGGGATGTTCCTTTCCCCATACTACAAGGGTGAAGGTATGTATCTTGGTAGAGGATACTATAAACCTAAGAGACAAAGGGGTGTTGGACATCAATTTAGAGGAGATGGGATAATTGATACTCTCATGGGTATTGGTTCAACTATTCTTAAACATAAAGATCTAATTG
>NC_140972.1:99571659-99584159 GCF_056783735.1 Eptatretus burgeri
TCATATTTGTTGACGTGTGAATTGTGTTATTATACGTATCCACAATATCCTGAATAAAAGATGACCATTGTTGTGAACCGAGTTGTGTGAATTTTTTATATAGTCTCTCTTTTAAGGTACGATTAAAACGTTCAACAACAACTGCCTTCCCTTCATTAAAGGTACTGTATAATGTAATACTGTTATTTTTTAGAAAATTCATAAATGTCTTGTTATAAAACTCTCTACCCTCATCAGTCCACAATTTTTTAGGTTTTCTCTTACTTTTATTAAATATCTGTTGAAAAGCTAACATAAGAGTATCACCTGTTTTGTTTTTTAAAGGGACAACCCACGCATATCTACTCCTCAAATCAATAACGGTTAAAGCATACTTGTACCCCTTATCATTACTGAGTTCAATCAAATCAGCAGACCAGATATAATAAACTTCCTTGGAATAAACTTTCCTTCTCTGAAACTTTGTGAATATTGGTTTACGTAATTCATCAGCTAATTGCTCTTCAGTCTTAATGGCATCATTAGAGCCTACAAGTTTTTTGAATTTCCAAGTCCAAGTTTCAATTTAGTACTGATCATCTTCTTCACAATGAACCGATCAACTTTTTCTCTCAAGGTTGGATTTTGTATCAGAGACAAATTATACAACATTTCTCTATCGGCTTCATGCTTTTCTTCCAACGTTGTGGTATTCCCATAATCAATATCGTGTCTCATGCACACTTCATCAACTCTATTGATTGGTTTACTCCAGGATTTAGGATTGTCTGCCTCATCTAATCTTTTATCCAAGTTTGTGCCTGGACCACAGAAAGAATACCCTGGAAGATGTAATTCCCCTGGTATTCCAATAGTTGTAAATTTACTTCCTGATAAAAACTTTTGTATATCTCCTCCGAGTTTGTGTTTGGAGATAAATTGATTTTTTTTTGAACCACACACCGAACATATACCTTTTTGTATAACCCTGTTATTTTTACTTTTAATATATAAAATATTTTTAGTATTAGTTTTCTTTTTACATTTGAGACAATAACTCATTTATTTATGAGAAAAATTCCTGCAGAGTGCAAAAACCTTTTTAGTTTCCAACATGCACATTTGAATCTTAATTTTTAAAACATAAAGAATCCTGAGAAATGCCTTCACTCTCTCCTCCATTTATTTAAGAAAGAAAAAAATGAAAAACTTGAATTAAAATACATATCTTGTCGATGTCAATAGTCTTGTCGAAAGTATTGCAAATAGACTTGTCAATTCTTTGTTTTCCTCCTCGGTGGGTTGAGTTATTTTCTGTAATACCACCAATCTTTTTTGAATCTCACTGGTTTCCATATTTTCATATTTATTTAGTCTCGCTCTTTCCTCCCTCGCCTCCCTCTCTCTCTTCTCTCTTTCCTCCCTCTCTCTCTTCTCCTTTTCCTCCTTCTCTTTCTTCTCCCTCTCCTCCTTCTCCTTTTCCTCCTCTTCCCTCTCTTCTTCAACTCCTTCCTCATCCCTTACTATCCTTGAATCGCTTACACCCCATAGAATATTATACATATATTCATCAGGATTTCTTGTTATTCCTGTATCCAAAATAATTTTTTTTACAACAGGAAACCAATAAAATTTCTTTTGAATTTCTAAAAGAGCCTTACCTTTTCTTAACTTTATAATTTTTTCATTATTTAACATTCTAATTAAATCTAAAGTTGTCGGTTTATCAACATCAGCATAATGCCAATCTTTTATTGAAAATACCTCATTCTTATGTTGTAGAACATATTTATTAAAATACTGAATACCCTTTTCTTGAAGGTATGCTTGGACACAGAAATGATAATTTTCTTGAAGCCTTCTTGCTGTCATTTATGTATTAGAAATATATGTTAGAATAATATTTTGGCACGAAACACCTCCCCATCTTCCCATAGTTAAATCATTTTGTATTTCCTTACTTATTATATATAATCCTGTTTTTTCTGTTTTCATGAGATAAACAAGGGCAAAACCATTATTATATTTACCCTTATTAAATTCTTTTATTTGTTGTTTACTAATCGTGGACCCACAAAACTCATTCTCGATACCAAGTGGATAATATTCTTCCTTACGAGACTGATTTAATTGTTCCAGGTCTTCGAGGTTAATTTTAAATGACCAATTATACCCTAAATCATTCATATCATACCCCCATTGTTCTATTCTCATACAATGATACGCCCTTCTTTATAAAAATTTATTTTAATTCGAACTGTGAATTCTGTATGACCTGGAGATAATATCAACACTTCTGTATCTTTGGAAGACACGGCTGTTTTATTTAAGGATATATATTGTGATAAATCGCTTAATCTCACGAAGTCATTCGCGTCAGTCGGGCTTGGATAATTTTTTAATTTATAAGCATTTTTCATGTTAATATTTTTGGTTATATTATATTTATGTCGTTCAGCCTGTGCCTTTGTGTAATAATTTGATAAATCAATATCCAGTTCTTGAGATACACCAAAGATAGAACCATCTTTACCAACATAAGTCATTTATATTAGATTAAAAATAATATCATAAAAATTTTTATTTTTGTTGAGTTGAAATAACACATATAGACATAATTGACCACAACACTTGGAATTTAATTCTTGGACTTGAAATGTTTGATAAACACCATTCTGTAAGAATTTTATGACTTCAACAGGTGGTGGAAGACCAAAACTATCAAAATAATATTTGTCTTGACTATTAAAAATACAAACACAATGAGAACCGTTCCCATTATTATCTTCTAAGTTCATAATAATATTCTTTGTATGTTTCGGCACATTTGTTAATTCATCTCTCATACAAATAACCACATTATGAATTTTTAATTTCTTACAATATTTGACAAGTTGTAAATTTGATGTTGTATTCTTTCCAAATTCTTTCAACCACTCATCAATGCTCATTTATTTATTAGAAAGATATAATCCATTACCTCTTTTCCTTAATTTTACACCTGCTTGTGCTATAGAAGAAAGCATATCTCCAACGAACAATCTCGCTTTATCAGGCAGACCTTCAAGTTTCTCAGCAAAATCTACAATTACACCACTTCCACTAATTTGTTTCTCCAACTCTTTGTTATGTCTTTCCAATTCTTTTTGAGCCTGGAGTTGAGCCTTCCTTTCGTTGGCAGTTTTCACTGCTGTTGAAATACCACCCGTCAATGCTCCAACCGCACTTAAACCAGCAAATAAAGGAATTAGAAATGGGAGAAATCCTCCACTCGTCTCTCTTATTGAATATTTTTTCAACATTGGTTTTGTCATTTTAATTTTAAGTGAGCCAGTGTCATTCAAGATTTTAACCTGTTCTCTTGTGAGCAAAACATCAATTCTTACTGCTCCTTTTCTCTGAATTGTATTAATGTTAATCGTACAAGGCTTTTGATTTTGAACACAAGATGATAGTTTATGAAGATTGATTTGATTAACATATACCCCAGTTGGTACTTTGCCACTCATTTATTTAACAAAAAATTATGTGAGACTAATCATCACACCATTATCTGTATTAATCTGCAATTCTGTTTCTTCCAAAAGCAAACAATATGTATCAACTTCTTCACTCTCTCCTCTTTCAATGTATAGGGAAGTATCCACTCGATTAGACTTAATAGTTTCCTTTTGAGCGCTCAGGTCAAACGCATAGATTGTATACAAACTTTTAGATGCTGTCATATCTAAAATAGGTTCTTTATTTCCATTACTTTCACACACCTTTTGGTAAGACTTGTATGCTTCAGCAAAATCATTTTTTTCCCAATTAATTTCCAATCTAACTCGTGGATAAAATATTCCATCTAGAGAAACGCGAAGTTGTTTCACCTTAGCATTATCACTCAATGCATTATTCTTATCAGTCGCAGTATCACCATCTGGCTTTTTAAAAATGATCCACAGATATCGTGGCTTTCCTTCCAGAACACCCAAATTCCACGTGTAAGTAGTTTGATTGAGTTTAACGTGTTGACATCTTCTTTTGAGGTATGATACACTGAGTGGTTTCTTTGAGTTAAGTCTTCGATTCAACATCTCTTCTGTTTTAAGATTAGGAGTATATTCACTGATATACCAACTCATCTCCTCAATTACAAATTTATTCTGTTCACCAAAAGCACTACCAACACCAAAAAGCAATCGATTTTCATTATCATTCCTCTGTAGTTGAAATCTAATTTTAAGACCATACAGAACTTTATCATGATCACAAAATCCAAATATACCTTTAAGAGGAACTGCCACAGTAAAACTATTTTCTGTTTTTGTATCATCATTATACATTCCTTTCCTTTGAGTATATCCAGGGTCTGTGTTTGTTCCCGTTGACATATCAGGAATAAAACCTTCGACAGACCCCTTTCCCATTCTATCACTGAATGTATAGAGTGTAAATTTTATCATTTCAGATACAGCAGAGACATAATCAACTGCTTCAACTTCTTGTGTTCCAATATACAAACGCACACTATCAAACATTTTCCAGAAGAAATCATTTACAAATGTAGCGTTTGTGTTATTCCCAGCTTTAGTGAATTTAAATTTACACAACAAGAAACTTTCGGAGGGATTCAAATAGGTTTGTTGATTATTTATTTCAAAACTTTTTGTACCATTCGTATTCCAGTCTATTCCAGTTATTGCATTTACCTTGAAGTATTCTTCTTTTTTAGTGGAGTTTGAGATAATAATAGTATCATCGAAATCATAGATACTATCAATTGCTTCCATACTTGTATTTATTTAGGAAAAAAGATGTTAAAACTTTTGAAACCCTGATCCAAGTATTTGAATTATTTTCTGTCGTTCTTGGGGGGACAACTGAGTTTTGCCTTTCTTAATTTCTTTTATTGCTTGTAATTTATGAGAATCCTTCTGAGCATCTTTTATACTCTTTACAGCACCTGCTACATTTCCCACAGCAGAAGCAGTTGAACCAATTAGATCTTTATGTTTAAGAATAGTTGAACCAATACCCATGAGAGTATCAATTATCCCATCTCCTCTAAATTGATGTCCAACACCCCTTTGTCTCTTAGGTTTATAGTATCCTCTACCAAGATACATACCTTCACCCTTGTAGTACGGGGAAAGGAACATCCCATCCCCTGTAATTATTTTATATTTTCCCAACTCGTGTTTCCTCACAATAACCATCGTATTTATTTATTGGAAAACTTCACGTAGGTGAATTCTGATAGATATAACTTCTCCATTAAAAGAAATCACACGATTATCTTAGTCGGTTATCCTAAAATTTACTCTGTGTATGGTTTTTCCTGACACAGGGAGAGAAACCAAATTTTTGGGTTCCATATTGAATTTATAACCAATTGGGGTTGAGTATGCGCTGAATGAAAATATTGTATTTGTTTTTTTTCCATCATGATAAGCACCATCAATCAAATCACAGTGAATTAACACTGAATTTATTCCTGAGGATATTTGAATGACATTATCACTGTAAAACGTCCCATTAGTTTCAATCTTTTTTGAGGAGAAACCCAATAACTCTCTAAATGAATTATCAATTGTGAAATCAACCTTGTAGTTATTTTTAACTTTAATCGTTGATTTTGAAGTATGTTTTTGAATGTTTATAACAATAATTTTTGGTTCATCACCCTGTTCTTTCATAAGACGAGCAATTTCGGAAGATATTTGAGAAATCTCATATGCTCCGGGTGAGACTGTTATCGTTTTGTATCCACTTCCGGGATTATAACTAAACTTGTCATTTTTATCAGTTATATTAAATAAGGTATTATAAGTTTCCATGGACAATAAAGATGCCTCGTATTCTTTTGTTGTGTCAAGTTGTAGTGGGTATGGGAATGAAGATGTGTGGTCGCTTGTTGTGAAATTGAAACTAAGGATTGTGCTTCTCATCTTATTTAATACGAGATAAAATGTCTTAATATTGAGATTTATTAATTATTTTCATGTTCATCAACTGGTCTAAAATGGCTGATGCTTCATTAAAACAATTGTTATTTCCAGCCTTCTTACTGCCTAACAACAACAACAGTCTATTAACTAATTGCGATGGGTCATTTGGAAGAAAACTAACACCTGAACCAAGGATACTTAAAGCCTGAATAATGTGTTTCTCCTTCTCATTCTTCCTACTTTTACCAGAAAGAATAACCTTATAATTTAGAGTGTTCAGCACAACAATATATACTCTATCATCATTATTTTCCATATCCAATGGTTTATCAATATACTTTGATTCATCCCTCACAGTTGAACCTTGTCTTCCATCTTTTGTGAGAAGAAACATTAATCTCGGAGTTAGTTTAACAGGGGGTTGAGCAGAACCCAAGAACCTTAATTCATCATTAAATATCAATACCTTTTCTTGAACAAGATGAAATATTGCTGGTTGTTCTGTTGGAATGAGTCCTGCTTTGGTTTTTGAATCCGCTGAATATTCATTGTTTTGAACAGCATTCACAATATAATCAGGGGGTTGATTAATCTCTTCCAGTTGTTGAAATAATTCTTCATCATGATATTCTAATTCTCCAATATGCTCTAATTCTTCCTCCGTCATTTGACTGAAATCTTTTAACATTTGAAGCTTTCTGGGAGTATATTCTACTGTGGGAACTGTGGAAACATCTTTCATTTTTTCTTGGAAAGTTTTTAAAAGTGGTTTAAAAAATTTCTCTTGTTTTCTTTCAAATGCTTCTTCGCCCGTTAGTTTCTGTCTGCGTTTTTTCTTTATGTCTTCCTGTTGTTTTACAACTTTTGAAACCAACTCTTGATGTTCCTTAAATCTTCTTGCTCTTTCTTTTGCATCCATTTATTTATTGTAAAATATCATTTAATGAATTGTAAAGATCAACAGGGAAATTTTCCTTTTCTTCATCATTCAAGTAGACGTGTTCAAATAAATCCTTTTCTTTGAATATTTCATCAAATTCTTTATTAACATTAATGCGAGTTGTAATTTCTTCTTCACTAATACTTGCATCTCTGCTTTTCATACGTTTGCGTTGAGTTTCTTCATCAACATCAAAACCGAATGATAAAATCTTCACTCCACTCAGATGTTTAATAATTTGTCTCGTTCCTTCTGGATTAGTTTCTAATATCCCAACACCACCAGATTTTAGTTTCCTTAACTCACTCTTACAATGTGAATATTTTGTTGTACCAAGAGAAACCTCCTCAAACATTTGGCCTTCATTCCTCAATCGCATATGTTCCTCCACTGAAATATAGTGATAATCATCACCTTTTACTTCTCCAGGTCTTATTGCTCTAGTTGTTGTTGATACAATGCGTATCACGGGGTGTTTTTTATCTTTTAAAGTTTTAAAGTTTTAGTAAAGTAAATTTACAATATTCTCATTTGTACTACACAAGAACCTTGATTTATGAAAGTTTTTTCCAGAAGCAGATTTACCCACAAGATTTATAATAATAGTTGTCATTTATATATGTAATTGTTTATAAAACAAAAAATATATCCCTTCATATCTCATCTTGTTTCACAACAATATATTTATATTTTTCAGTCGTGTGCTTCATGTAATCCTCAAATTTCTTTTTACTACATAATGTAGAACAATTATCTCTCCAAAAATTATTGATATCTATTGAATTTAACTTGAATAAAATAAAAGTATTAGCATTGTTTCTGATGGAACGACGAGGAAGTTGAAAGTACGATTGACTAAGATAAATACAATTACAAGAAGAATGTCTCCCTCTTGTGTAGTAGCTGTCCATTACCGTTTGGTTTCTCTCATTAACACAATCATCAAAGATAACGAGGTTCTTTTTTGATTTATCCAAATCTTGGGGAGACGGTATATCATCCGTATTATCACTAAGAATACAAGTTATAGGATTTGATTTCTTTTTGCATCTCTGTGTATCACAAAATAGTTGAATTATATCTTCAATGTTATAATCATTTAGGTTTTTTTGACGTTTAAATAAACCGATTATATCTTCTTTTTGAAGACCAGCATTAAAACCTTGTGAGAGTAGTTGATACTCTGGTTGAAAACTTGACTTTGTGAAAATTATTAAATTATCATAATCTAAAAAGTTGGGAGTGAGGAGCATTTTTAAAAGTAAGCAGGTTTTTCCACATCCACTTGAACCAACTATGAGACATATTAATGAATTTGGGAGATTTTTATGGTTGTTAAATTTTATCTTATTTTCCCAAATAGGTAAAAAATCATTCATTTATATATTTGAAAAACAGGTTATTTAATTTATTATTGGCTTTTTTAGAAACTCTATATTTTATCCTAAGTTCAGGTTTAATTTCAAGATAATCCATTATTTTATTTATACAATATCTTGTGTTGATATTTCCCTGAAAATTACATCCATGAATAATATACAACAACAATCCTTTGAACATTTCTCTTATACGTTCAGTTTCTTCCCTTGTAAGGAAAGGTGTGTTATCACCCTCATACTTTACATTCATTTCTCTAATTAATCTTGTAAAGTAATTCATTTTTGGTGTAAATCTAAAAGAATTATTTTCCTTTTTATATTTTTCATTATCATTAATTAGAAGATAATCACAGAATATACATTGTTTATAGGCTTTTGACTCTGTGTTTAATCCCCGTCTTTCACACGCAGGACAACTCTCAAATTTGTCATATGGAGAATCAGGAGAGTCTAGTATATTTATAAAGTAAAACTTTACTTAAACTGAAATTCATCTGTACTTTCATTTGTATATTACCATCGATATCGATATACTTTTTTTCATTATCAGATCCAACGACAACATTTTTTATATTAAAGGTAATTTTAAAATGATCGTTAATTACTATTGAACGAAATGTCATTTCACCTGATATATTAACATCCTTTATTTCATCAGGATTTACATCTTTAGGGTTGTTGAAAAAAATACAAATTTCTCCTTGCATATTACAGATGGTCTTATCTTTTCTTTCCAAAGCTTCATCCATAAGATTTTTGTTTTTTGATACTTTTTCTTGTTTCATTGCTTTTTCTCGTTTTGAATATATTACTAGAAGGAGAGGAGAAACTTTTGTTAGAGATACTTTAATTGATGTTCTACCAGGTATACTAAAAGCCCTTCCACTGAAGGAAATTGAAGAACTCATATTATTTACCATAATTGTTTTTATCCAATAGTTGTTATATTTATCTTTGTTCAATTTTACATCCTTGACATATTTCTCAGTATCTTTAACAAATGAAGAGATTGATTGAAACTTGTCTTTTGTGTCTTGAAACATTGTATTTATTAAGTGAAAAAGTTGGAGGATAAAATGGTTTTAAGCACAGATTGACCTGTAAAATAAACGAAATTTTCATCAAGAAAATTTTAGTTTAAGCAAAGATTTATTATATAAATATGGTGAATACAACATACTGCGATGTTTGTAATCACAAATATAAACATTATAGAAAACACCTCCGAACCAACAAACACATATTTAATCTGTTTCATCAAATATCTCCTCTTAAGTTGGAAAGAAAACATTGTGATATCTGTTCAAAGGATGTTTTGAAGAGTAGTTATAATAAACATCTTCAATCACAAAAACACAAGAAAAATGAGTTTAAAGTAAAGGGAGACTATTATATTGAAAACACTGATGGGGCATTTAAAGGGCATATAAAAATAAGGATTTTTCAATTTGGAGAACCCGGTCCATCATCAATAGCTGAATCAATTGAAATAGTGAAACCCGATGTTGAAAAATTTATTAAAAAGACATTAAAAGAAATGAAAACTTTAAAGTTTTATATGGGAGTGAAAATGAATATGAAAAGACAAGATGAAGAACATACTCCTTTTATGAGAACAGATCTTCATTTTATCACATAATTTCAAGATTTTTTGAATAGTGGGGTTTATGAAGAACTATCAAGACAAGAGGAGGATGTTGATAATACAGTGGTAGGAAGTGGATTCAATGTTTAAAAAATCATCTTTTTAGATATACACATTCTAAAATCAAACCCTCTTAAAGCTTCTTCTTATATTGAATTACCAAAAGAAATAAAACTAAAGAAGGCAGTTGTTAATATTAAGAACAATGATAATAAATGTTTTCTCTGGTCTGTTCTTGCTCACTTTCATCCACCAAAATGTAAGTCAGAAAGAGTAAAACAATATATGAAATATGAGAATACCTTGGACATTAAAGATTTTAAATTCCCAATGCCACTAACAGATATTCTTAAATTTGAGAAAAAGAATAATCTTTCAATTAATGTATATGGATTAACGGATACAAACAAAGTTCAAATATTAAAAATTTCAAACAACGATAAAAATGAAGAAACACACATTGATCTTTTATATTTTAGTGTTGGAAAGAATTCACATTACACATACATCAATAATTTATCAAGATTAATCTCTTCTTAGGTATTCAGAACAGCAAACAAAATATATCCTTGTAAGCGATGTCTTAATTCATTTCATACAAAAGAACGATTAGAACAACATTCAAAATATTGTAGTAATCATAAATCAGCTGTAATTACAATGCCTAAACCTGGTGAAAAGATTTCTTTTGAAGATTATAATAAATCTATCATGCACCCATTTGTGATATACGCTGATTTTGAGTGTATCCTTAAAAAGATAAATACTGCTTCTCCTAATCCAAAAGAATCATATACAAATAAATATCAAAAACATATTCCTTGTGGGTTCTGTTATTATATCAAATCATCTGTTGGAGAAAAGTATAACAAACTTGAACATTATCATGGAAAAAAAGCTTCACAAGAGTTTGTAAAACGATTAGAAAAGGATTGTATAAGACTCACTAAATTAGTGAAAGAAACAAAAGAACCGATGAAATTAACCAAAGAAGAAAAATTAGAATTTAGAAAGAACAATATCTGTCATATTTGTGAGGGGGAAATTAAGGAGTCTAAAGTTAGGGATCATTGTCATCTTACTGGTAAATATAGAGGCCCCGCTCATTCCTGTTGTAATCTTAATTATAAATTACCTTCTTTTATTCCAGTCTTTCTTCACAATAGCGCCAACTATGATACACATCTATTTATAAATGAACTTTCAAAAACACCAGGGAATATTTCTGCCATAACAAACACAAGTCAAAAGTATATTTCATTTACAAAAATGATATTCACAAAACCTATAACTCGTATTCGGTTTCTTGATTCTTACAAGTTTATGGGAACACCACGAGCCTACCTCGCATCAAATCTAAGCTCCACGGACTCTTTTCCAAATCTTAATTCATTCTTTCCAAAAGAGGAAATTCTCACTAAAGAGGAAATTCAGATTAAAGAGAGAATTCAAAGTAAAGAGGAAACTCTAATTAATGAAGAAATTCTAACTGAAGATGAAATTCTAATTATAAAGAAAATTCGAACAATGAATGAAATTCTAACTAAAGAGGAAATTCTGATTAAAGATGAAATTCTGATTAAAGAAGGAATTCTTATGAGAGAGGAAATTCAAACAAGGAATGAAATTCAAAGTAAAGAGAAAATTCTTACAAGTAAGGGAATTTATCCTTATGATTATATGGATTCATTTATGAGATTTAAAGAAACACAACTTCCATCAAAAGAAAGTTTCTATAATAACCTTTATGAAGAAGAGATAAGTGATAAGGAATATAAACACGCACAAGAAATATGGAAATTATTTAAGATAAAGAACCTTGGAGAATATCATGATTTATATCTAAAAACAGATGTTTTATTGTTAGCTGATGTGCTTGAAGCTTTTAGATCACTCTGTCATAATAAAAATTGTTATGGATTAGACCCTGCCCACTATTTCACAGCTCCTGGTTTAGCTTGGAGTGCAATGTTGAAAATGACAAAACAAGATATAGATTTAATCAGTGATGTTGATATGCTTTTGATGATTGAGAAGTCCAAGAGAGGTGGAATATCACAAGTATGTTCAAAAAGATATGCTAAAGCAAATAATAAATATCTTCCAAATTATGATTATGAAAAGGCTTTGATGAATATTGTTATTTCTTCTCAAGAGGAATTGAATGATGAAGAAGAAGGTAATTATTTTGAAGTTGATTTGAGGTACCCGAGTGATCTTCATAATAAGCATAAAGATCTTCCTTTTGCATGTGAGAAAGAAACCCCAAAGAAAGAATGGTTAAGTGATTATCATAAAAGTTTTAATATTAAAGGGAAATCAACAGAAAAGTTATTAACAACATTCTATGATAAAGAGGGATATGTTTTGCATCAGAGAAGCTTAAAACAGTTTTTGAGAGAAGGATTGAGAGTAGCTAAAATTCATAGAGTTTTAAAATTTAAACAAAGTCCTTGGGTGAAAAAGTATATTCAATTCAATACAGATATGAGAGCAAATACAAAAGTAAAATTTGAAGGGGACTTTTATAAATTAATGAATAATGCTGTATTTGGAAAGACTATGGAAAATGTTAGAAACAGGCAAAACATTAGATTCGCAACATCTTGGAAAGAAGCTTCGAG
>NC_140972.1:99591659-99594159 GCF_056783735.1 Eptatretus burgeri
ATATACATATACATATACATATACATATATATATATATATATATATATATATACATATATATATATATATATATATATACATATATATACATATATATATACATATATATATACATATATACACAGGACACCAACACAGGCGACGGGAATCTGGGTTGTTAGAACCAATAGTTTAAGCGAGAGGCGCTTGTTGAAAGCCCCGGGGTAGTTTAACAGTTAAATGGATAGGGTAGAATAGGAAGTGTACCCCTCCGCACCATCCATCCCCTCGCTCTCGTTGTGGGCCGCTGGACCTACTTTGTGTTATAAATCGCTGAAGTCTGGGGAGGCCATTCTGAGGCTTGAGTTGGGCCTCGACACAGGACGCTAGCTCTCCCTTATTCCCCTCCGGGAAGGGAACGTAGGGGTTGGGAGTAGGCTAGGTGACAGGATAGGTTAGCCGAACAAGGACAGTACAGGGGGTTAGGGGACGATTTATAGTGGGGAAGTAAAAAAAAAAAAAAGTTGGGGCTAAATTGGGGCTTGACAAATTAAGGGAGTGGGTATAGACAGTGACAGGCAAAGGCGATAGGTTGGGAGGGAGACCGTAGAGTAGGTCCGAGCCCGCCTTCCGAATGGCCAGCACCACCGCACTCCCTCCACCAACCTCCACTGAACGGCGAAGGCTGGCCAGCTTCATCGGCAGCTGTTGTTTTGCTGCAAGGCCTGTACCGGCCGGATCGTCTGCAGCTGTTTTCAGCAAGGCCTGTGCCGGCCAGTTCATCTGCCGGCTGTGTTTGCCTGCAGCGGCCTTGTTCTGCAGGCTGTGTTTGGCTGATCACCTTTGCCATGCCATGCCCACTGCCCCTGTTCACCAGCCCCGTTCAATTTTTGCTTTGCCCCCCCCTGTTCATTGCCATGTGCGCCAGGATCAGAAAGCAACAGTTTGCAAGCTGCAAGAACTGCCCTGTTGGCAGCTACAACACGGGCCTGCAGTGGCGGCCCGTGCACCGTGTTTGCATTCATCCATTCATCCATCCATCCATCCATCCATCCGTTGTGCTCATTGCGTGTGCCACTTGAGCTGGCACGGACACTGCGTTTGTGCAGCCCGTGCACCGTTTTGTTGCTTGCGTCAGTGCCCGCTCAGTGTTCTGCAGGGACTGCCTTGTGGGCAGCCGCACCAGGAGACTGCGTTTGTGCAGCCCATGCACCGTTGTGGTTCACTGGGTTCATTTTCACAAGGGGAGGCCTATGACTGCATGTGAGCAGCCGGCCACGTTCCCTGTCACCTGCATTGTTTGAGCCAGAGACTGCATGCGAGCAGCCTGGCTCCCTGCTAACTGCTTTCTTCCTGCAGAGTTCATTGATCCTGGGCCATGGTTTAGTGTAAAATTTGTAAGGTAAGGTTAAGATGTACTGTACATATGAGTGCGCCCCCGGCATGTCTGTCTTAGCGCCGGCAATTTTATTTAAGTCGTCCGTGTGAGTGGGTTTGTTTAGGTAGTTTCTCAGCCCTCAGGTTATTTATTTTGGGGACACGAATACCATGAATGTCGCACTCAGGGATCCGTAGGTAAAATGTACTAGGGGAAAACTACACATGATGGCACACGAAAATTTGATGACTCGGGACGAGTCTGTAAAAAGGGGAGGGGGTATTGTTGTGGTTGACAAAATTCGCAAACCACCATTCAGGTCCCATAGGTGAGATATCTCTGTAAGTATATGTGGAGTTAGCCCAAACCCGTTGTTTAGAGGGAATAAATGTCATTCATTCGGGCTGCGACCCTTTTAGATAGCCGTTTTTCTTTTACTACCTTTATTTTGGACCAACCGCCATTACTACCACCACAACCACCACCAACCGCATCTCGACAACCACAGCCACCTTCTCCAGAACCGCCTTCACAACATCCACCTTCTCCACAACCGCTTTCACACACCAACCACCAACCGCAACGCCGCTTCACAACAACAGCAACGCCAACAGCCACGACCTTTACCCGTCACAACTCGCCCTCGCAACCATCGCATCACCGCCATTCCCGCGCCGCTTGTGGGCACCGATACTGGACTCGTACAGGGCGCGCGCCGAGCAGCGGGTGCAAAAACACCAGCCTTTCCGAGAAATCGGATCAAGAATGATTCACGCCCACTTCTGTTCCGTCCTATCAGCGAGCGTGGGGCGATTTGGCCCCGCCTCCAGGCGCGTCGGAGTATAATCGCTAAATGCAGATTCGCGGATCAAGAATGATTCACGCCCACTTTTCCTCCGTCCAATGGGGGAGCGTGGCTCCGCCCCCGAGCCGTTCCTGATCCAAAAATCTGCATATGATTTCTCCTGTCGGACTATAAAGCGCCGAGCGCGGGGCAAATTTGGAGAGTTGAGAAGAGGGAAGAGTTGGAGAGTTGTGGCGGCGGCAAAATCAGTCGAGAGAGTGTCTGTCGGGGTCCGGAGAGTCTGGAGAAGCCAAGGAGCTTTGTGGAGGCCTGCGCTCGTGTCAGAGTCGGGGAGCTG
>NC_140972.1:99601659-99649659 GCF_056783735.1 Eptatretus burgeri
CCCGCCCCCCAAAGAGGCTCCGTAGTAGCTTTCAGCACGCTGGCCTTCCATTGGCTGGGGCACGCTTGCGATGCTTGCCCTTAGGTCATTGGGCAGAGGAAACACTCCATGCCCTTTTTTGGAGTGGGGCTCCGATCTGAGGCGATGGAAGTCCCGCCCACGTCTGTGCTCAGCACGCATGCACATGAGGAAGGCCAATGGTGGCAGGAGCGAAGGAGGGATGTTGTTGTTGTAGTTAATGTATAAAAACCTAACTAAAAAATAACTCTTAGCGCACACACGAAATTCCCATTAGACAGAAGGAGGGATTCTAACTATAAACACATACTTATCGAAATAACTAAGCTTAGAGACTGCTGTCTTTCTGTGTGCAAATGGCTTCCAGATTCGTAACAGTACGTGGGAGGTGGGATGAGGAAACTCCACAGAGGGAGGGGTGAGAACTGCATGGGTGAGGCAATGTCAATTGGGTTTTTTTTTTTTTTCCGAAGATTGATCTGATCTCCTTCCATGAATATTCCAGAGGAATTGTTGAGAGTTGAGATGCAAATCAGGAATTGCAACTGTCGTGTTAATCGACGCAAAAACACAAAGTTGAAATGACCGGGGTGAGAAATACGTCATGAGGAAGTAGGTATGAATAACATCGATGACAAAACCATCGATATAATTAGAGATAACATTGTAATCACAAACCATCGATATAATTAGAGATAACATTGTAATCACAAATCATTAATATAATTACAGATAACATTGTAATCACAAACCATCGATATAATGACATAACAACGTAATCACAAATCATTAATATAATTACAGATAAAATTGTAATCACAAATCATCAATATAATTACAGATTAAATTGGAATCACAAATCATCAATACAATTACAGATAAAATTGTAATCAAGCCATCGATATAATGACAGATAACATTGTAATCACAAATCATCAATATAATTACAGATAAAATTTTAATCACAGACCATCGATATAATGACGTAACAACGTAATCACAAATCATCAATATAATTACAGATAAAATTGCAATCACAAATCATCAACATAATTAGAGATAACATTGTAATCACAAATCATCAACATAATTAGAGATAACATTGTAATCACAAATCATCAATATAATTACAGATAAAATTGTAATCACAAGCAATCAGTATAATGACAGATAACATTGCAATCACAAATCATCAATATAATTACAGATAAAATTGTAATCACAAACCATCGATATAATGACAGATAACATTGTAATCACAAATCATCAACATAATTACAGATAAAATTTTAATCACAAACCATCGATATAATGACATAACAACGTAATCACAAATCATCAATATAATTACAGATAAAATTGTAATCACAAATCATCAACATAATTACAGATAAAATTGTAATCAAAAGCCATCGATGTAATGATATAATATTGTAATCACAAATCATCAATATAATTACAGATAAAATTGTAATCACAAATCATCAATATAATTACAGATAAAATTGTAATCACAAGCCATCGATATAATGACAGACAACATTGTAATCACAAATCATCAATATAATTCCAGATAAAATTGTAATCACAAGCCATCGATATAATGACAGATAACATTGTAATCACAAATCATCAATATAATTACAGATAAAATTGTAATCAAATGCCATTGATATAATGACATAACATTGTAATCACAAATCATCAATATAATTACAGATAAAATTGTAAGCACAAATCATCAATCATCAACATAATTAGAGATAACATTGTAATCACAAATCATCACTATAATTACAGATAAAATTGTAATCACAAACCATCGATATAATGACAGATAACATTGTAATCACAAATCATCAATATAATTACAGATAAAATTTTAATCACAAACCTTCGACATAATGACACAACAACATAATCACAAATCATCAATATAATTACAGATAAAATTGTAATCACAAATCATCAACATAATTAGAGATAACATTGTAATCACAAATCATCAATATAATTACAGATAAAATTGTAATCAGAAGCCATCGATATAATGACAGATAACATTGTAATCACAAATCATCAATATAATTACAGATAAAATTGTAATCACAAATCATCAATGTAATTAGATAACACTGTAATCACAAATCATAAATATAATTACAGATAACATTGTAATCACAAATCATCAATATAATTACAGGTAACATTGTAATCACAAATATCAATATAATTACAGATAACATTGTAATCACAAATCATCAATGTAATTAGATAACATTGTAATCACAAATCATCAACATAATTACAGATAACATTGCAATCACAAATCATCAATATAATTCAAGAGAAGATTGTAATCACAAACCATCGATATAATGACAGATAACAACGTAATCACAAATCATCAATTTCATTACAGAAACAATTGTAATCACAAATCATCAACATAATTACAGATAAAATTGTAATCACAAATCATCAACATAATTAGAGATAACATTGTAATCACAAATCATCAATATAATTACAGACAAAAATTGTAAACACAAGCCATCGATATAATGACAGATAACATTGTAATCACAAATCATCAATATAATTACAGATAAAATTGTAATCACAAATCATCAATATAATTACAGATAAAATTGTAATCACAAATCATTGACATAATTAGAGATAACATTGTAATCACAAATCATCAATATAATTACAGATAAAATTGTAATCACAAACCATCGATATAATGACGTAACAATGTAATCACAAATCAATATAATCTATCTATAATTCCAGCAATGTGTGTGTGTGTGTGTGTGTGTGTGTGTGTGTGTGTGTGTGTGTGTGTGTGTGTGTGTGTGTGTGTGTGTGTGTGTGTGTGTGTGTGTGTGTGTGCGTGCGTGCGTGCGCGTGTGTGCCTGCGACCACCGTTTCTCGACAACCGCCGGTCCGATCTGATTGAAACTTGCCAGGAATATTGCCGGGGCTCCGCGAATGTGCCGTTTCAAGGTTTGATGTCAATCGGACGAGCGGTTCCCAAGTTACGGCCATTTATCTGTCGACCAATGACAAGACACGGTGCCATGACGTCACGAATGACGTCACAAGGTTTATTTATTTTCCACGATTGACGTCACAATTCTTCTTATTCTGCTTGTTTGGTATGACGTCACAACCGACGCTGGGGACATGAGTATGTGCCGTTTCAACGTTTGATATTAATCGGACAAGCGGTGCCCAAGTTATAGTCATTTATTTACCAAACCAATGACAGGACACGGTGCAATGACATCACGAATGACGTCAATTAATATTTATTGTTTTTTTTGTGAATACATTTACAGAGAGAGGGGCGAGAGATGAGGAGGGGGAGAGAGGAGGGGGAGAGAGGAGGGCGAGAGAGGAGGGCGAGAGAGGAGGGCGAGAGAGGGGGCAGGAGAGGGGGGCAGGAGAGGGGGGCAGGAGAGGGGGCGAGAGAGGGGGCGAGAGAGGGGGGCAAGAGAGGGGAGGGAGGGAGAGGGGTGAGAGAGAGGGGAGTCACAATTCAAGAGAGGGGGAGAGAGGAGGGGCGAGAGGGGGGTTAGAGTGAGGGCGAGAGAGGAGGGGGAGAGAGAGGAGGAGCGAGACTAGGGGGGAGAGAGGAGGGGCAAGACCAGGGGGGAGAGAGTGGGGGTGAGAGAGAGAGAGAGGGCATCACAATTCTTCTTCGCTTGATATGACGTCACAATTGACGCTGGGGACCTGAGTATGTTTCCCAGATGTTTCCCAAGTTATGGCCATTTATGATACGGTTGGTCTGATCCAATTGAAAAAATGCCCCAATCCAGTCGTCGTTTACGAGAGCGAAGGAACGAAGCTGCACATACTGGCACGAGAGAGGAGAGAGGAGGGGGCGAGAGAGGGGCGGGGGTGAGGGGGGGCTGAAAAAAATTCCCCAATCGAGTCGTCGTTTATGCACCTACGGGCCCGCACTGGTTGCAGATAAAATTGTAATCACAAATCAACATAATTAGAGATAACATTGTAATCACAAATCATCAATATAATTACGGATAAAATTGTAATCACAAGCCATCGATATAACGACAGCTAACATTGTAATCACAATTCATCAATGAAATTAGATAACACTGCAATCACAAATCATCGATATAATGACAGATAACATTGTAATCAAAAATCATAAACATAATTAAAGATAACATTGTAATCACAAATCATCAATATAATTACAGATAACATTGTAATCACAAATCATCGATATAATGACAGATAACATTGTAATCACAAATCATCAATATAATTACAGATAAAATTGTAATCACAAATCATCAATGGAATTAGATAACACTGTAATCACAAATCATTGATATAATGGCAGATAACATTGTAATCACAAATCATAAATATAATTAAAAACAACATTGTAATCAAAAATCATCAATATAATTACAGATAACATTGTAATCAAAAATCATAAATATAATTACAGGTAACATTGTAATCACAAATCATGAATATAGTTACAGATGATATTGTAATCACAAATCATCAATATAATTACAGATAACATTGTAATCACAAATCATCGATGTTATTAGATAACATTGTAATCACAAATAATCGATATAATTACAGATAACATTGTAATCACAAATGATCAATATAATTACAGATAACATTGTAATCACAAATGATCGCTATAATTACAGATAATACTCTCATCACAAATCATCGATATAATTACAGATAACATTGTAATCACAAATGATCGATATAATGACAAATAACTGTTATCCCGCTTTACCTGTAACAAACCATGATGAGAAAGGACAGTGACGATGAGGTGGTGCGCAGGTTCTCTTCACAGAGTCTACTCACACTCATCGGCCTTATATATGAGCCCATGGGGAGCATTGTAAAGTTGACAGCAAATCCAAGAGGAACTCATTGTATTACTCAAATTAATGATTGTATTACTTTGTGTGACTCAAAGGACACCGCTAATTGGTAAGCATCTGCCAAGGTGGATCAGTGCACTGAGCGAGGAGAACGCAGACTGTTCGAAGGAAGAGAAAGCTTGAACAGGACGAGTGTATGGTGAGGCATTTCACACAGGTTGGAGGAAAAATAATTCACCACCTGCTTAGTCCATTCACACTCCTCACTATGTGGAGAGTCTTTTCACACTCTTCAACAACTGGAGAGTTCTTTCACACTCCTTGCCACCTGGAGAATCCATTCATACTCCTCACCACCTGGAGAGACTATTCACACTCCTCACCACCTGGAGAGACTATTCACACTCCTCACCACCTGGAGAGTCTATTTACACTCCTTGCCACCTGGAGAGTCTATTGACACTACTCACCACCTGGTGGGTCTACATATTCACACTCCTCACCACCTGGAGAGTCTATTCACACTCCTTGCCACCTGGAGAGTCGATTGACACTACTCACCACCTGGTGGGTCTACATATTCACACTCCTCACCACCTGGAGAGTCTATTCACACTCCTTGCCACCTGGAGAGTCGATTGACACTACTCACCACCTGGTGGGTCTACATATTCACACTCCTCACCACCTGGAGTCAACACATTTGCACTCCCTCTCCCTTCTTTTTATTCTATTCACAAACACCACCTTGTTCGACACAAAACTCACCACCACTCTTGCGAAGATGTAAGTCATGTTTCCATAGAAACATCAAGTTGTACTTGGACAGGAAGGATGTACAGAAGTTGACTTTATATTGTTTTACAAAATATCCATTTGTGTTCATTTGTCTTTCTTGTATATTTAATATGCAATCAGTTTACGAGTTTAAAGCTGATGGCTTGGGTCATTTTACTCATTCTCTGTCTATTTGCTCATTCATTCCACTGTAGTTTGTCCATATTGACCCATCGTTAGTGTCTTGTAGTTAGTTATACCTTTCACCCTCTGTTTACTCATTCTTGCAGGAACCTCGATTTTATATGAAAAGTTAAAACACAGTTCATTTTGTGGCTCAGCCACATGCTGTCTGGGTCTTTCCTTGATGTGGGAGATGAATATGACACAAACTTACTGACTTCCCCTGCTCTCTTCGACAACATGTTGCTCTCAACAGAATCCTTTTATCTCCTCTCCCTGTCAAATCTGGGGTGCCCCGGAGCAGTGTTCTGGGCCCAGTTCTACAACTGATCTTCATCAAGGATCTCTCCGACTCCCTGGAAAGTCCTCTATCTATTTGTTGATGACTTCACCCTCTACTGTGGCATCCCTCATCCGTCAGACGAGTAGACCGCAGCCTCAACCCTCTCTGCAGATCTTGAAAACAATCACAAACTGGTCAAACACTTGGAATATGTCTTTCAATCATGACAAATCTCACACACTCACTACCTCTCTCCCAAAAGACTGTCTGACAAACCCTCCTATGTACTTTATGAGCAATCCGCTTGAGGAAGTTCAGCCATTCAAACTCCTGGGTCTCACGACCAGTCATGATATTTTCTGTGGAAAACACATTTCAAAATTGGCCTCCATAGCCAGCCGCCGACTGGGCATCTTCCATCGTACAAAATCCTTCCTTGACACACCTGAACTCCTATCCACCGACAAGGTCTTCATCCACAGCTTGATGGAGCGCTGCTCTCCCCTCTGGGCTGGCTCCCCTGCCTCACACCTTGCTTAGCTTGGCGGCTTGGAGACCAAGGTCTTCAAGATCATTGGAATCTCCCACTGTGAATCTGAGTCTATGATGTCCATGAGCCAGGCCCCACATTTGGCCACCGCTACCATCTGAGGGGAAGAAAGTTCAGAGTAATAAAGCACATATCGTGATTTTTGTCAAAGTGTGCACTCCAAGAGTTGGAAAATACATGATAGCATTGCAGTGTTGGTACTCGTTACTTACAAAATCAAAGATTTTTCAACTATATTGGTTAGTCGACTGTTTTATTCTGTTTGTCTGTTCGTCTGTTTGTCTATCACCTACAGGTCACAATTTTACACCGATCGTCACGAAACTTCACCACATGGTAAAGTTTGTCAAAAGGAAGAAGTCTATTGTTTTTGAAGTCAATAAGTCAACATAGGCCAAAGGTCAACAACTTTGGTGAGATTTCTAAATTCGACAATTTTCATCTGATTGACTTGAAATTTAAAGATGTATATTTCATGTCAATGAATTCAACTAGCCAATTACTTTTGAGGTCAACATGGACCAAAAGGTCAACATAGGCCCAAGGTCAGCAACTTAGGTGAGATTTCTAAAAACCTCAATTTTCATCTGATTGACTTTAAATTTAAAGATGTATATTTGAGGTCACTGAATTCAACCAAATGCCTGGTGTTGACTGAATAGTTAGAGTGGTGGTCTTGGGATCCTAGTGTTGACTGAATAGTTAGGGTGGTAGGCTTAGGATCTTAGGATACTGAGTTGAAATCCCACTTGGCTGTTGAATTAATACCAGGTTGGGTTGACTCTGCCTGTCAGCCTTCCGAGGTCAACAAATCTAAATCTATTTCTTCCCAAAATTTCTAAAATCCTCGTGCAAAGTCCTTCCTCAGCCCACCTGAGCTCCTGACCACATACAAAGCTTTCGTCCGCAACCTGATGGAGTACTGCTCTACCCTTTGGGCTGGAGCTCCCGCCTCTCACCTTTCTTGATTTCACGCTCTGGAAACTAACTTCAATCCCACTCCTCCTTCCAGGTCTTCAAAACAGCTGTTCACCACAGTAATATATCTTCCCACATCCAAAACCCAAAGGATGGATGGATGGATGGAAAGTCCTGTGTTGTTAATTCAACCACCATTAATCCCAACTCCTTCAAATTCCCTGTTTTAATTCCTGAAAGACCCTGTAGTACCATCTTGTTTACCCTGTGTTACCCACCCCATACCTCTCCCTTCCACTCATCTTGTCATGTCTCTGTTCCCTACTGTTTTTTTCTTCGCTCTCCCACCCCTCTTGTTTCCTGTTCCCCTTCTTGTGTGTTCTGTGTGTTTGCTCCCATACGAGCCTTGACAGTGTGTACAAAAAAAAAAAATAGTTGACCTTGGGCCTATGTTGACCTTCTGGTCTCTGTTGATCTCAAAAATAATTGGCAGGTTGAATTCACTGACCTAATATGTAAATTCTCTTAAAATTTCAAGTCAATCAGATGAAAATTGAGGATTTTATAAATACCACCTTAGTTGTTGACCTTTAGCCGATGTTGACCTTTTGACCTCAAAACCAATTAGCTTCTTCCTGATGACAACCTTTACCATGTGGTGAAGTTTTGTGAAGATTGGTATAAAATTACGACTTGTAGGCGACAGACAGACAGACAGACAGACAGACAGACAGACAGACAATAACAAAATCGACTAACCAATATACTTAATAAATCTTCGATTTTGCAAGTCACAAACAACAGACAAGGGTGAAAACACAACCTCCACATCCACCTTTGGTGGTGGAGGTAACTCTTGTAAAATATATCTTGTACAGAATAATAAATCCAACTTCAAACTCATAGTCTCTGTTATTATAAACCATTTCTCCTTGATAATTGTTCGGCATGTCGCACAGCTCATTTACTTTTGAGAAAACTTATCAATGAAAGCCTCTGATTTATCGTTATGCATTTCAGGCACTGAAAGCACAGTGGTCATATCGACAATGCAGCAAATATAATTTCGTTTTCATAAAATGTGAATGAGAAGAGTTTATTTTATGCACAACCTAAAGAATGATTACCATCTTTAGACACACAAGTACCCACCCACACTTCCTCTGGGAGCGACAGGAAGGGCCATGGTATTATCCTCTCCAGGGTATATCATGTGGCAGTTCTGTGAAGCCGGCAATCCCCCGAGGCAAAGGCACCCAATATAAAGCGGGGCCAAGACAGCTATTTCATTCGTATTTGTTCAGTTAGCCCTTCCATTATGTCGAGTGAGAATTTGGGGAAGAAGTGTTGCGGAGGCCTTTTAGTTAGGTCTTCAATTGCATTTGCTGTTCTTCCACATATTTCACTTTATTTCAGACACAAACTCTCCTTCACGCATGCAGGCCACAGCCTGAACGTGCCATCAATAGAGAGACTCATTACCAGACGCACGCCAATTCCCCATTCAAACTGGGCACTATTCACCAACGGCCGTTTCACCTCGGACCCTCACCATACTCACAATGACACAACAACCTTCATACAAATCACCACAACGCCTCCTAAAAATCCCCACAGTAACCTACGCTTTACTTCAACACCAATGCCTCCTCACCACAACCGCTTCAACTGCTCCCAATGCTTCAATGTCCTTACCATGAACACCACAGCGCTCCCCCCACCTCACCACAACCGCTACAAAGTTCCGCACCGACCATTAGTTCCCCAGACGCTCACCACAGTCCTTTTGGGATGTCGGGGAATGGAGGACATTACGAGTTGGAACATATTGGCATGTAGCTCAAAGTGCAAATGAGCGCCGTGGTCCGTCCAACGTCGCCACCCTGACGCTGCGCTAAATACCGACACTCAATTGGAGCCCAGTGCACATTCATGGCCGGAGAGCACTCCTAAAAAAATACGCGCCCCATGTAAATCCCAGAGCTCCGGTGCGTGTCCGAGTTTGGAGGTAAATGAGGCCATTGTCAGCTTCGTTGTCTGGCGGGGTGGGCCTATTCCTTACGGAGGCATCTCCGCACCAATAGGAATGTTCGGATATGCCTACAGGGCATTTTGATCCGCTTTTTGGCTCCTCCTTTGTCCAGGCGTCATAAAATAGCTGCAAAACAGCTGATAGGTTAATCACAAAGTCATTGCCTCGGAGTCGCTGAGTCATTGCTGAGCAGTTGCCAGGTCATCACAAAGTCATTGGCTCTCTGCTTCAGCTTCGTTCCCCAACCAATCTTCATTCTGCTCAGTCTCCGTTGGATATTTACATTCGCAGACTTTCTTACACACCATGTTAAGCTATCATCTCGCATGTTCTGTGTCTCTCATCTTGTGTCATCTGCTGCAGACGCACAAACTAAAAGAGCAACTTCATTTGCTCCTTATACACAAGTGCAGATACACACCTCCTTCATTCTTCCTGTTCTGCATTATGTTTACACCTCATTTACACCTCCCACTCACCCACTGTTCCCTCTATCCTCATAAGTTTTCGAGTCCCTGCCACTGAAAAGCATCCCCATAGCATGATGCTGCCACCACCATGCTTCACGGTAAGGTCAGGTCAGGTAAGGAAGCATGTGCCAGAGCAGCGCGTCACTGCGTCCACTTTCCGCCGGTACTCCAGGGGCCTCTGTCTGGCCACCCCCAGGCAGATCCCTGGCCCATCCCCATCTTCTTGAGATGCCGATCAACTTGCTGCAACTACGAGGCACATGGTTGGCCCATTGGCCTCCTCCACTCACGAGACTCCCTCGCTGAGAGAATCTGGTGAGCAGGATCAGCATCAGAAAAACGAGCCACATGTCCATACAGCCGCATCTGACGCTCACGGACTATGCAGGTAACAAATCTCATTTGAGTCTCTCTCAGCAACCGCTCATTGGACACAGTCTGACAAAAAAAATTGCTTTTTCTCATTTTCATCGATGATTTACTCGACTCTCCAGAAAATCCTCTTTATCTCTTTGCTGATGACTCCACCCTTTGTGGGGCCATCTCTCATCCCACAGTTTGGCAGCCACTTCCCCTTCTGCAGATCTGGATAAAATCACAAATTGGTCCAACACTTGAAACATGCATTTCAATCCTGACAAATCTCACACTCTCACTATGTCTCTCTGAAAGGACCGTGTGTAAACCCTCCCCCCCCACCCCCAACCCCCCCCCGTCTACTTTCTCAACAATCCTCTTGAAGAAGTCCTTTCATTCAAGCTTCTGGGTCGACCTGCCAAGATCTTTCATGGGAAAGCCACATTTCCAAGTTGGCCTTCAAAGCGAGTTGCCGACTGGGAATCGTCCGTCGTGCAAAGTCCTTCCTTAGCACACTTGAGCACCTGACCACATACAAAGCTTCCATCCGCAGCCTGGTGGAGTACTTCTCTCCCCCTCTGGGCTGGTCCTCCCGCCTCTCACCTTTCTCAGCTTCATGCTGTGGAAACCAAGGCATTTCGGATCATTGGCATCTCCCGCGATGAAGCGAATTCTTTGGGTCTCTCACACTCTCTCACCTCAAGCAGATCAGTGGTCTTTCTGTCTTCGACTGTCTGCTCTCCGGCCTTGCCCCCCACTGCTCTGTCTGTGATCTCTCCCATCTATATTTACACAGGGCAATCAAGGTCCACCAGCAACCCCTTCTGGTAAAACTACCAAAATCAAGAATCACTGCTCACTTTCACTCTTTCATTCCTCTTTTTTCCCACATTTGGAATAAACTCCCACACTCTCTTCAATCCCACTCTTCCCTCCAGGTCTTCAAAACAGCTGTTCACCACCATCTCTTATCTTCCCCCATCCAAAACCATGATCTTTCTACCCCCTTTAACCCACCCCAAAACCACCATTAATCCCACCTCCTTCAAATTCCCTGTTTTTCTTCCTGAAAGTCCCTGTAGTGTCCATCTTGTTTACGCTGTGTACCCCACCCATCCCTCTCCCACATCTCCTCATGCCTCTGTGTCCCCACTGTTTTTTCCTTCCCTCTCTCGCCCCTCTTGTCTCCTGCTTCCCTTGTTGTTGTATGTTCTGTGCGTTAGCTCTTAAACGAGCCGCGACAATGTCCACAAAAACAAAAACAAAATTTCCATAAAACACCCATTCTCCGCAGGTTTTATAAAAAAAAATCCAAATGGATCTCCTCGAGAACATCCAACTAATTGTATGCAACACCCATTCTCCGGATGGTTTCATAAATATTTCAATGGATCTTCTCGAGAAGGACTTGTTACCTCCGCCACCGAAGGTGAACGAGTTTATGTTTTCACCCCTTTCTGTTTGTGTGCAGGATATCTGAAAAAGTTGTGGACGGATCTGGATGAAATTTTGTGGACAAGTTGGGTGTGTGACAAGGACGTAATGATTCGATTTTGGTGAAGATCCGGATCCGGATCCGACGACTACAATTTTTCAGTGATTCACCATTGAAATGGCCAAAAACGATATATAGCACGAAATCTCAAAAAGTTGTGGACGGATTCGGATGAAGCTTGGTGGACACGTTGGGTGTTTGACAAGGAAGAACAGATTCAATTTTGGTGAAGATCCAGATCCGAATCAGACTACTAGAATTATTTAGTTTATAAAGTGAATGTTCACCATTGAATTCTATAGAACACCAATTCTCTGCTGGGTTTCATAAATTTTTCAATGGATTTCCATAGAACATGCACTGTAATTTCCCTGTGCTCATGAAGCGAAAAGCGGCGTTAAGCAATTAGTCATGTCCATGTGCTGTACGTATGTGTGTGCGTACGTGTCTGCATTTAAAAAAAAAAATTTTCTCAGCAACTGTTAGTCTGACACGAAATTTTCCAAATTGGTGCGCCTCTCCCTGTATAATTTTTTGTCATAATTATGACGTCATAGGTCACGTGGTACAGGTGCCATCTTGGAAAAAACAGAAAAACGTTACACCTCTCTATCTCGAAAACCACTCCATGAAAAAAACTTACACGTGGCTCATTGTCAAGTACTCCACATGGGGAACAATTATTTGTTAATGATGATGCCATCAGTGCTTTCATTATGACATCATAATTTGACATGTACAACGCTTGATCCAGTAGGAATGAAAAAACATTTCTCTGCAAATGTTTGTCCAGTGGACACAATTTTCACCATTGGGGTGCCTCCTGGAGAATTTTCCATTGATAATTATGATGTCACATAGCACGTGGTACAGGCACCATCTTGGAAAAACTGAAAAACTTTGCCCCTCTATATCTCCGAAACCACTCCATGGAGAAAATTGAAACATGGCTCATTGTCAAATACTCCCCATGGGGAACAAGACATGTTTATGATGATGTCATCAGTGCCTTCATTATGACGTCATAATTCGACATATCTAACACTTGATCCGGTCAGTATGAAAAAAAAATTTTCTCTGCAATTGTTGAAACCGCTAACTGATGAATACAAAACTTTAACTAATTGATCAACTACCCATGGGAAATATCGTTTGATAAAAGTGACATCATCGGTCACTGGTCTGGCATCATATTGGATCAAAGAAAAAAAAAAACCTTAAAAAAACAGAAGAGTTGGCTTTCACCAAGTCTTTCTCAAGACTGTGCAGGATAATTATTCCATGAATACCATCTAGTTTATTATACCGAACACTCATTCTCCATGGTGTTTTGTAAATATTGAAATGGATGTTCGATAAAACATCTAATTAATTATCGAGAACATCCATCCTCCACAGGGTTTTATAAATATTTAAATGGATCTTCTGTGGAACGTCCATTCTCTGCATGTGTTTTCTAAACACATAAAACATATAAAACATATAAATGGATCTTCCATAGACGTCCAATTAATTCCATAGAACAGCCATCCTCCACAGGGTTTTATAAATATTTAAATGGATCTTCAAAAGAACATCTCATTAATTCTCGAGGGCACCCATTCTCCTCAAGATTTAAAAAATATTTGAATGGATGTTCTATGGAATGTCTCATAAATTCTGTAGAACAGCCATTCTCTGCAGTGTTTTAAAAACTTTTCAATGGATCTTCTGTAGAACATATAATTAATCATAAAGAACATGCATTTGAGGCAGGGTTTTATAAATATTTTAAATGGATCTTCTGTGCAACATCTAAGAATTCTTTGGGACAACTGACCTCTCCTCAGAGTACTATAGAATTTCTTCAGGTTGCATAAAAATTATATTGAGCTCTGCAAAATATCTACAGAACATTTTTGAAAGGTCACCCTGTTATTGTCCTGGAAGACGTCACATGTTTACCCTGTTATCTTTCTGTAAAATCCCACAAAAGTTCACCCTGTTACCATTTTCAAGACAGTTCCACCTTCCACTTCTTCATACATCATCACGTCTTCATACATTCTTTTTTTTCTTCAAAACATGAGAAACACAATCTTCAAGTTTACTCAACATGTAAAATCCAAAATTCATTTTATTTGCAAAAAAACAAAATCAGTTCCAGTAATACTTTGGATTAGTAGCATTGGAGTCAGCGTTACGGTTAGCATTGGGGTGAGGGTTACAAGGGCATAGATGAAGACTGTGCTGTTTGGGTTCAGCAGTTTGTAAACCAGTGAACAAACTCCACAGGTTAAAACATCTCAAGAGAAATTCCAGTAGAACACCTGCAAATATAAGCCTACACTAATACGATATAGTTTTGTTTTTTTTAAGTTTGGCAGTATTATAAAATCATTTAGATCATTATATATAAATATATACACATGTCTGTACATTGTAATTTTGAATAAAACACCCAGTGTTTGAGGTCATTATTGACATCTCACCTCACTGTGCTTTGGTTCTGTTCAATGGGTTAAAAGGAGTGGGATTATAAATCAACTTCATTATAAACAAGGAAAGGCAGTAACTGGGGCACAGTTTTAAGGCTCGTTTGCCATCACAGCAGGAACAATCGATTGTCCTCCTTGAGAATATAAAAGGAATGAAGTGAAATAATTTGGGAGTTAGTGCTTAATGGTCCCTTAAACACATGGTCAAGATACCCCAGGCTCAGGTTCACAGTGAATAAGTCTTCCTTTAAAGACAACATGATCCACTGAAAGATTAGGAGGGACACGATGTCATCCGTTTCCTCATCTCCCATAAAAGATAAAAGTCCATTCATATTTGAAGTTTGACAAATGTCTATTGGTGCTGAGAGTGGACACGAGATGTTTTGGGGGGTGGAGGTGGTGGCGGTGTTGTTTTGCTGTGGTCACTCTTCACTGGCAGGGGTGGTGCCGCCTGCACAAATAGGGGTTAAAGGTCAGAATATCGATAATTTTTTTGAGTGCAGTGAAAAATCATTTCACAACTGCTGATGAAAAGCTCAGTATGTAGATATGTAATTATGTACTGTATGTATGTGCATGGATGTATGTATATGTACGTGTGTGCTTGTGTGCGTGCGTGCGTGCGTGCGTGTGTGTGTGTGTGTGTGTGTGTGTGTGTGTGTGTGTGTGTGTGTGTGTGTGTGTGTGTGTGTGTGTGTGTGTGTGTGTGTTATATCTGGCTTCCTTCTTGAGAATCTTCTTCTTCTTCTTTCGGCTGCTCCCATTAGGGGTCGCCACAGCGGATCATCTGTATGATCCGCATAGTGATTTGGCACATGTTTTACACCGGAAGCCCTTCCTGACGCACACCTGGTCACCTCTTACGACACAGGGATATGGTACACCTATTTTAACCAGGGTATACACCGGCCCAGTACACTGGTACTCACTTCGCCGACCTCGGAAGGATGACAGGCTGAGTCAACCCCCTGGTGTATTAATTCAGTGGCCCAATGGGGCTTGAACTGAGGACCTTTTGGATCCCAAGCTGCTGCCCTAACCACTGCGCCAACACCAGGCTGGCTTCCTTCTTGAGAATATGGTGCAGTAATTGGTCTTTATTTTGATAACAATATCCTGAAAGGTAATGATGTGATAACATTCCTATTTGATCAACAAACCATACTTTATGAGCGATCGAACAAGATAAAGTGGAAATGCTAACAGTAACCAAGTGGCAAGACCCTAAATGGTGCTGGAGACATGGAATTGGATTGCCAAGTGGTTTTTCATGGAACACCTGAGAGGAGCATGCTTTGGGAGGGTACATAGATCACTTTCTGGATTTAGAGAGGGAGGATGTTTAGATAAGGAAGGTATGGTGATGAAAACTTAGAATTTGTTGGCATTCCACAATAGCCTGCCATGTTGAAGGTCATTTAAGCATTAACCACAGAGTAGCTCTGTCACATGTAGCCAAAACCAAGGGAGAAAGGTTGATTACCCCAAAGCAGCTGGGTTTTAATCGACAATCTGATCACTAAATATTAAATGATCTCCTCAGACAAGCTCAATTTGCAGAAGCTTTGAGTCCAAATTGAGACATTTATGTTAAATTCAGTGCAACAGCACAATTACAAAATAAAATGAACATTTTATCACTTTCTAAAAGTAACAACTTCTAATAACCATTTATACCACTGTATAAAAGTAACAAGTTATAATCAACATTTATATCACTCCATAAAAAGTAAAAAGTTACAATCAACATTTACATCACTCAATAAAAGTAACAAGTTATAATAAACATACATATAATTCTATAAAAGTAACAAGTGATGATCTACATTTATATCACTCAATAAAAGTTAGAAGTTATAACCTACATTTATATCACTGTAAAAAAGTAAGTTATAATCTTTCTTTAAATCATTCCATAAAATTAACAAATTATAATCTCTATTTATATCACTCCATAAAAGTATAAAGTTACAATTTACATTTAAATCACCACATAAAAGTAACAAGCTATAATCAACATTTAAATTACTGTGTAAAAGTAACAAGTTTCATCAATATTTATATCACTGCAGAAAAGCAACAAGTTACAATCAACATTTATATCACTATATAAATTTAACAAGTTATAATTGACATTTAAATCACTCAATAAAAGTAACTACATTTATATCACTCAACAAAAGTAACAACTTATAATCCACATTTATATCATTCTATGAAAGCAACAAGTTATAATCTGCATTTATATCACTCCATAAAATTAACAAGTTATCATCTACACTTATATCACTTTATATGTCAGTAACAAGTTACAATCTACATTTAAATAATTCAATAAAAGTAATAAGTTTCAATTAACATTTAAATCACTATAAAAGTAACAAGTTATAATCTATATGTTTCTCATTCTAGAAAAGTAACAAGTTATAATCTACATTTTAATCACCATATAAAAAGGTAACAAGTTATCATCCACATTTAAATCACTCCACAAAAGTAACAAGTTATAATCTACATTTAAATCACTCTATAAAAGTGACAAGTTGTAATGAATATTTATATCACTCTATAAAAGTTAGAAGTTATAATCAACAATTAAATCACTCCATAAAAGTAACAAGTTAAAATCAACATTTAAGTCATTCTATACAAGTAACAAGTTATAATCTACATTTAAATAATTCTATAAAAGTAACAAGTAAAATCTATATTTATTTATATCACTCGATAAAAGTTAGAATCTTGTGTAGATGGGTTAGTGTGGTGTACGTGCAGGCATGATGGGCTGAATGGCCTCCACCTGTGTTGGATTTCCTTGTTTTGAAGTTATAACCGACATTTATATCACTGTATACAAGTAACAAGTTATAATCTACATTTAAATCATTCTATAAAAGTAACAAGTTGTAATCTATAATTATTTATATCACACTATAAAAGTGACAAGTTGTAATGAATATTTATATCACTCTGTAAAAGTTAGAAGTTATAATTAACATATAAATCATTCCATAAAAGTAACAAGTTGTAATCAACATGTGTTTCATTCCATAAAAGGAACAAGTTATAATCTACATTTAAATCTCTCCATAAAAATTAGAAGTGAAAATCAACATTTAAAACACTGCAAAAAAGTAAGAAGTTTTAATCAATATTTTAATCAGTATAAAAGTAACAAGATTGTATTACCAACAGTATCACCATCACAAATTTATGTCTTCAGATAATACAACACATTGACTGCTGAACCGTAGGCTTTGGATGACGGTCACGACAACGTCGCGCATACATCCGGGGTAAAGAAAGCATCGACATTGGTATGCAAATCAACATTTTCAGTACTTATATTTACAGCAGCTCTCCTCCACATCCCTCTTTGCCTCAAAAGTACAAGAGAAGTTTAAAGTTAATTTTCAGCTCTCTCTTCCTTGACAGGATTACATGCATATTTTAATGCAAATGTAGCATCATATTGGAATTCCTGTTAATTTTTCCATGGTGGGAGAATGCATGTGACTTTACCAGACCCAGTTGGTGAACCTGTGTATTTCATCATTTTTGGCTTTTCCAGGCTTTACTTATCTACTGTACTTGGTGGTACTTACCGTGCGCAATGTGTTTTCCCGTACATGAGGAATGGAGAAACTCGGTGGAAGTACCACATCTTCAGGTAGGTGAGAATGCTCAGGGTGGTTTTTCTCTGGTAGAGGAGGAGGTTGACATGGTGGGTTGTCAGGCACCGATACATCCACATCTGCTACAGAAGGAAGCAATGGTGAGCGAATGTTGTTCAACTTTCATCTGTCGTAGTTTTACTTTTTACCGACAAATAGCTGACAAAGGCATTGAAGCAGAATCACAGAGGGAGGACTGGAGAGAGACAGAAAAACATCCCTAAATATGTGACATTAAATTTATGCAGTTGGGACAATACATCGTTCAGCTACACAGCACAGCCAACCAATCGATCAAACAAAGTCTGAATAAACTCCACTCCCCAAATTTGTAACAAACAAGAAAAGAGAGTCCTCCTCAGGGAACGTTTTGCTTGTAGTCTGCAAGCCTTCTCAGGCCAAGAGGCACAGCTAACCACATGCGGACATTATGAACAAACCACTTCCAGTGACGTGTGTGGGCATGCGCACATCTTTTGGTGATCAGAATGTGGCAATGTCACTCATCATTGGATTTCCACCGATTCCTGGTCATTAAAATTTATTTATTTTTAAATCTGGTATTGTAATTATGTGTATACACAGCTAACTGTGCATGCCCCAGTACATTCGGGTTATTAAACGATCGTCTTTTGGTTATACATGTGGATCGGGAGGTAGTACTGCAGCATAGCAAACCAATTGTTCGACTTTTCATAAAAGCACCAAAATTGGTACATATGTTGACTAATGTATTCTGAACAATTCCGGATATGGAGCCACTCGAGATTTTGCCTTGATCAGCTTTGGCGGCCATTTTGGAAAATGGCCGCCATTCTACTTTAACAACATGGGATATTTGTCATTGTTATTCTCTTTGTAGGTTTCTCAGAGGTGATAAATACTCCATGTGATGTGCATTTACAAAGGAAAACAATACAAATGTCATTTGTATTGATTTATTAAATTTCCAACCATTGTATTGGGGGAAAATGGTCATTTTTATGGGAAAATCCATTTTCGCACACAGCATCAGTGACAGGTTCAGAAGTATTTTGTTGTGGTGGTGGTAGTGGTGGAAATGGTGTTGTAATTGGTAATATTGGCTACATGTGGCCCATGCTGCAGAACATGACCACCGTCAGATTCAAGTTGGAACCGTAGACACCGACGTCGTCATCTTGGTGGTGATGGTAGCCCAGGCACTACCATGCGTGGATGAACTCTGGATTGCCTTTGGGACGGCCATGAACTACCGCTACATCCCTGCCCATGAAATATCTGCCTCCCTCGGTCCACAGAAGGCACGTGCCCTCCCTGTCTTCCACACCATGACCGGATGTGGCACGGTATCAGCATTCGTGGGGCATGGAAAGAAATCTGCCTGGGCCACATGGAACTCGTTTCCAGAACTGACAGATTCTCTTGTGACCCTGACCACCACGCCAGTCAACATACAGGATGACACAATGCACTGCATTGAAAGGTTTGTGGTGCTCCTCTATGACCGCACCAATCCATATACGGACGTCAACGAGGCCAAAAAGAAACTCTTCGCCAAGAGGAACTCCGTCCAGCGCATCCCACCTACCTACGATGCTTTGGAACAGCATGTGAAGAGATCAGTCTTCCAGGGTGGCTTTGTCTGGGGGCAGGTCTTGGTCCCTCAAACCGTGCTTCCATCACCAACAAGCTGTGGCTGGTGGAAAACAGAGGATGGGTACTACGAACCGCTCTGGACCACACTCCCTGAGGCTTCAAAAAGCTGCTTCGAGCTGGTGTCGTGCGGCTGCAAAAAAGGCTGTAGAAACCGCTGCAAATGCAAGAAGGCTAATCTGCAATGCACTGGACTGTGTGCTTGTGAAGGAGAATGTCAGTAGACAGACGCAGTAGACACAGACTGAGATATCGGCCGAGCTTAGAATGTGCAAATGCAAAGCACATTGCTTGTAAAAGTGTTCACTTCTTGATCCAGAGCCAGTACACTTGAGCTCAGAAACTCATATTGTACTAGACTGATGTATGCGTGTACCATGTGTCCTGGTAGAATGGTAGTAGACAGTAAACCGTAGCCGCTTGAAAGTGAAGTGTGCAATAATTTGACTACATTTTCTGAGTTTGTCATTATCACGATTATTAGTTCCCTTTTCAAAATAGAGTAAAGTATGTAATCTATAATGCAATTTTTGTTGATTCCAAACCCATTGAATGTGATGAATATCATTTGACTCTTGTTCTCCAGGCAATAATAGGTACTTTTCAGTGAAAAGTTTCAGGAGAGCAGCAATTTACAAATCAAATAATGGCTTTTTGACTGAAAATACTGGCTCATAATATTTGAATGCACCTTTTCATGGTCAATTTACTGAATTTTACACTTTCCTTATATCTACCACCAATACAATAAGAAAATAAGAGCATATAGCGAATTTCGCTGAAGTAGAATGGTGGCCATTTTGGAAAATGGTCGCCGAAGCCGACCAAGGCACAATCTCGGGTGGCTCCATATCTAGAATTGTTCGGAATACATTATTCTACATGTGTACCAATTTTGGTGCTTTTATGCAAATTTGAACAAGTGATCTGAAATATCAGACTACGCTGCAGGACTAATGGGGGTGCTGGTTGATGCACTTTCTGCATGTGTTGTGCACGTACCCATGAAGGGTGTGAGTGTGTGTTGTTGCGTGATGGCATGTTAGCAGTGTGTGGAGCAGTGTGTTGCAGTGGCGTTGTGATTTCTTGTGGCGGTGTATGCGTACCAAGACTATTGTTGAACCTACCTGTATCCTTGCTCTTGTACCATCCCCTTATAGATACTTTAAGAAGTGTGTTGTACTGTATATGTTGGTCAATGGGTACGTTTGTTCGACCACCTCTCTGTTTTTTTAACATGCCAGGCTTCACAAATTAATCGCCTGTGTTTGTTGGGCGTGACATCCAGTGCGCAGGTTGCTCCGAGTTCCAGTTGATTCCCCGTTTGTATGTGGTGCCGTGCAATTGCTGACTGATCTATGTTACCCAATCACACCGCCCTTTTGTGCTCAACCAGCCATGTATGGAAGTTTCTCCTCGCTTCTCCGATATATGTCTCTCCATGGTCCTTGTACCCGGTGCTGTTCACCACACCTGACTTGTCACTCTCCGGTATTGCATCTTTAAGTTTGGTTAAAACACCCCGAATAGTACATAGTGGTTAATGGGCTACTCCAATATGTGCACTTCACATTATTTTTGCGATTCTCTCTGAGAGATCTGGATAATAATGAAACGCACACCTTCCAATTAGCTCTGGTTTGTTGTTTGCTGTATTTTGCCTCTGGGTGGCATATTTTACCACCAGGATGACGTGGAAATGCAAGGGTTAATAAAATGACAAAATTATAAACGGCAGGTGGGAAAAGATGAGACAAAATTAAAAAAACACATCCATGTTTGCTCATCTTTAAATGTCATATGCAGAGACGGCATTATGTACGAGTACATTGGCAAAAGTACACCAGGGGGGTTGCCATGTCTTCCCAAACACGTTTCAATAGGTTTTCTATTGTGAGTGGTTCAAAATTGTTACCTACAGGTAGTGGATGGAAAAAAAATGGAGACACCAATGTAAAGTCAATAGGGTGTTGGGCCACCATGAGTGGCCAATACGGCCTGAATGCGCTGTGCGTGGCATAGAGTGCATCAGCGTCTGGAATTCTGCACGAGGGATGCGGCACCATTCATCCACGAGAAAGTCAATCAACTCACACCTGTTTGATGGAAGTGGAAAATGCTGTCTCAGGCGTCGGTGGAGAATATCTCATAAATTCTCGATTGGATTCAGAACTGGTGATTGAGAAGGCCATGACATATGGATAACAACAATGTCATACTCATTGGGTGACCACACATGCTCTGTGGATGGGGGTATTGGGGGATCTCCTCTTGCAGTCATGTTTGCCATTATTAGAGGTAACAGGTCCATACAGTGTTTATATACATGACTCTAAGCATGCTGGGATATTATTTGCTTAATTAACACATGGGCCACACATGCGTGGAAGCTGTTGCTTGGTGTCCATCATTTACCCAGGTGTTCCATTTTTTATCCACTACCTGTATGATTGGTTCAGTGAATACTTTTCATCGCCAAAGTAATTTGTACAGATTTTCTACCATGGGGTATCATCAGAGTTTTCATTTTGTGCCTCATGTGTTTCCTTTGATATGTTTGAATGTTATTTCTGGCAGTATCAATGTCATGTGTATTTTGATTTTTCATCGTAAAAAAAAAAAAAAAGTTTCTCCAAAAGGGTTATTAAATGCACACGTAATGACGAACATTTTGTTTTCACCGGCGATTGTATTTTCAGGGAATATTTTCACCAAATTTTCAACAAAGTTGTGTGACCTTTAAATCAAATTTTACTCTGACCAGCATCTCCAGGGATTGTTGGACTGGATTTTATCCAGTATTTGTTGCCAGCAATCGAGATGGAGATTCACAGCGATCCTCATCTGAAACAGCTGTAATTGGCATGAGTGGAGCATTGGTTGTGCTCAAGCTCTGGGTGTAGACAGTAAAGACGGTGCGGCCGTTATCGACGGTGTGAATGGTATTCCTTGTGCATCGAATTGTGGTGTGATATTTTGAAGTGGTACTTACATTTACTTTTCGTATAGCGAGATCAAAAACTTTGAAATTGTTTTTCATAATTACGCTGCGGGAATCAAGGCTGTAGACAATTGCACACACAAGATCAGACAGTTTAGTGAATATTATATTTGTAATTTGAACTAATCTTTACTTTTTTTTCTGCAACTTGATACATTCCATTATTTTCTGTGTCAGCTTCAGTTTTCAGTTTTCACTTTCAAGTGACGGATTCCATGAATTCCATCCATTTTCCACGATTGCGGGAAATCACTGGCACGAAGTGGCAGTACTTACTCGGAGAGGGAAGGATTTCCATGGATTGTGGACGTGAAGATGTGCTGGGATTGACAACAGGATGCGAGAGAGAGATCCGTCTGTCCCCCAATGGGTTAACTGCACTGCGTGGTCGTTGTGGTCTTTTTGGAGTTATCTACAAGAAAACAAAAGATTACATTGATTTCCAAAATAAACAGATCATCCTCTTCTCTCGACCCTGTATGGAAAGCAGCCCATTTGCCGGAATTGTACAAGGTTACGACAATGATGAGAAAACGAGTTACATCTCATGTGACTACTTCCAAGTCCAGCAAGCACCATACAATGTCCAAGAAAAAGTGATAGCGAGCATTTACATCACGAAAGGAGTTCATCACATTTCACTTTTAAGTGCGTACTTCAGCAACTCCAGTCTATCAACTGCACACCATTTACAACTTGGAGACATCAAGATCACACCATTAACAACTCCAGTGTATCAACAGCACACCACTGACATCACCACAAACTGTTGTGCTGATGCTGTTTTTCACCGTCTCCATGAGAGTGACCACATCTGCAGCTGCTTGAGGTTCTACCGGCTTAACTTCACGGTCGAACGCTTCACAATGACGACTTCCACGCTTTTCCCTCGGATTTGCTCTGGCATCTTCACCAACAGTGTTCAACCACTCTCGGGATTTTGAAACGACTGACATCTTGCGTGGTGTCGACATTTCATGTCTGCATTGCACATAAAATCACGACAGTGCATTGAATAACACAGAACCTCACCAGAGTATATGGATTATATGATATCTGAGAACCAATGCAGGCTCACTCGGTGAATGGCATTTTGCACATTTACAATATCATTTTGTGTTCCTTCAGGAACATGCGAGACTAACAAGTCAACCAATAAATTCTCACATCCATAAATTTCATGATAAATACAGTACATCGGTCATGGTTTGTATTGTCAAAGTTAACCGATCCAATCAGTGTTATTAATTAATTTGTATGTGAACAAGTAGGATACCTATTATACACACACATCTCCTCCATGAGAAAGAGATATGAAAAGCATGGCCCTTTAAAACAACACTCAGACACACATGAACAGAGTGAAGACATGACACAGAGTAAGTTTCTAACTAGGAAACAATGCAATTCAATTTAAACATTAACGTAGAGTTTGATGACAGAAGAAAAAAAAAGTTACAGTGAAATCAGGAAACTTTTTTGAACCAGACTTGAGGCTGGTTGAGCACAATAATCAAGCTTGTTGGCCTTGCAGAATGCCTCAAGCCACAGGAAATTACCCCAGTGATGATTGATGAAGAACAAATTAGAAAAGAAGTTAAAAAAAACATGCAAAACTTTAAAACCCCAGGCTCAGATGGAATTCCAAACTTTGGCCAAAACAACTTGATGCTCTTCACAATCACTACTTCAGGACATTCAATGAACTGATCCAAGAGGAAAAGGCAGTGGATGAGCGGCACATTTCTTATCCCAAATCTGAAGAAACCCAACTTCCTCACAAATATTGGCCAACAACATGCCTACGCTGGACTCCATTTAAGCGTGCTTATTTGGGAACACCCCAGAGCTATCCGCACATCTTTAAATGAACCCCAGCACATGCTTGCGCTTCAATTTACACACCGAAACACCCCAATTCTCATTATCCTCATTCCTTCAGTTTCCACCGAGACTGTGGTGAGCGTCCAAGGGGTTAATGGTAGTTGCGGTGGTTATAGGAAGGTGAGAGAATCGTTGTTGCATTTGTGGTGAAGAGATTGAGATAGGTGGTTATAGATGTGGCATTGTGGCGAAGAGGTTAGAGTAGATGATTGAAGCTGTGACGTTTGTGGTGAAAGCATGGATGTAGGTTGTTGTGGGGATTTTTAGAAGACGTGTGCAGTGGCTATGGTAAGCATTGCAGCGTTGTGGTGAGCATAATGTGGGTCTGAGGTGAGGCGGCTGTTGGATTTTGCACACAGTTTGAACGGAAAATGGCGCACGTATACAAATGAACTTCGCTGTGTTTCTTCGCACTCTCATCATCGTAACTTTTCTGTATGTGCGCTTGCTTGCATGGTTTGTGTTTGAGATAAAGTAAAGTAAAGGGATGAAATAAAAGAAAGATTAGAGGATTGAAGATCTAACGAAAAGCCCTACACAACGCACCTTTCCCATTTACCCACAAGACATATGGAAAGGGCTAACTAAACAAATATTAATGAAATAACTCTCTTAAAATCGCTATATGTTGGGTGTCATTTCCTCGGAGGAGTGCCGGTTATCCAAAAACACAACAGTATTAACAACTGTTTTTATTCTTTTACTTTAAGAAAAAAAAAGTCTTCAGAAAAAATGTTTTAAAATAGATATATTTTTGTAAATATGTGTTTGGCTTGGGGTCCTCAAAATCCGAGGTTACCTTTAAAGTGTTAAACACGGTGGTGTAAGAGATGCCTTCTGGAAAAAAAGTTCTCGAACCTTTGAAATCTTTTTTTAATTTCAAGATACAGTAATATGCATATATACATATACAGTATATCTAAATATGTAATATACAGTTTTGAAAACAGGAGAAAATAAATTGCCTTTTTGGAACTTTAAAAACCCTTCCATTTTGTGGTACTTGGACAAAATATTACGGCATTTTATGTCATCACGACCAATCAAATTATCTGCTTGTAAACCCCGCCCATGTCCTTGTTTCTCAAGACAGCGCACCTGCGTGGAGTAATGTGTTATGTGAACTCGCTGGTTATTGGTTGTTGTTGTTGTTGTTGTTGTTGTTGTTGTTGTTGTTGTTGTTGTGACTGAACAGAAAATTTCACAGCAAAGGTAACCTTTCCCAAGCACAATTAAATGACAAGAAAGCATTTCAAAATGTACTCAGCTTTGTTGATGTACTCAAAATGAAACAGGTGACTATCAATTATTCCTTCACAAACTTGTACACCCGTGGCTTGGGGAACATTTGTGTGAAGTTTCCCCTCGATCTGTCCAGCCGTTCTGGAGAAGAAGATTTTTTTTAATAGGTTTTAGGGTGAATCCAATGTGGCTGCCAAACCATGTGACTTATGATGTCATATGTGTGAACCTTTTGTTCCTCATGGAGAGGGAGTCATGCGTGTAAATTTTCACCTCGATCCGTTAAGCCATTTCAGAGAAGAATATTCATGAAGGCTTTTTTTTTAAAACAATATGGCTGCCGAATCACGTGACCGACGACATCATCAAATTTCTGTCTGTGGACCATTTTATCCTGATATGTCCCTCAAAAATTTTCATACGAATCAGATATGGCATTCTACATTTGCAATTATGATGTCATTACAAAGGCACCTATGACGTCATAAATAAATCAGACATTCTCCACGAGGAGTACTTGCTATGTGCCAAGTTTCAACTTTTTCCTTGCTGTGGTTTCAGAGATAGAGGTCCAAAGTTTTTTTTTCAGTTTTTCCAACATGGCTGCCACACCACGTGACCTATGACGTCATAATTATGATTAAAACATTATACATGAGTAGTTGCACCAGTTGTGAAAATTTTGTCTCAATCCGACAAGCGGTTGCAGAGAAAAACACGAAAGTTCTGTGCGGACAAACAAACGAACAAACGAACAAACAAACAAACAAACAAACAGAGACAAACAGCGGACCCAAACGCAATACCCTTTCCTTCAGCGAGTGTAATCAGTGCACCCCTTCATCCCAATCCTTGTCACACTCAAAGCAGTAAGTTTTAGTCATGCTTTCCAAAGCACCTTGTGACTCGGGATGGTAAACACTTGACGTAACCTGTTTCACTCCCAACTGATGCCAAATCTGTTGGAAAAGTTTTGACAAGAAATTTGAACCCTGATCAGACTGTATGACCTCAGGCCATAGATAAAGAAGGATACAGAAGGGAAGTCTAAAGAGGGAAAACTACAAAATTGGAAGGAGCAGGGATTTGGGTGGGGTTAACGAGGGTAGAAAAGATCATGGTTTTGGATTGGGGACGACCTGAGATGGTGGTGAACAGCTGTCTTGAAGACCTGGAGAAAAGAGTGATATTGAATAGGATGTTGATCTTGTTCCGACAGGTGGGGGAAAAAAGAATAAAGAATGAGTGGAGGTGAGCAGTGATCTTTGATTTTGGTAGTTTCATCAGAAGGAGGGTTGATGGTGGACTGTGTGTGGCCTGCGGAAATCTGGTGGGGGGGGGGGGGTGAGGTGAGGGTGGGGTGAGAAAGCACAGAAAGAGCAGAGTGTGCAAGACCAGAAAGGAGGTGGTAGAAGACAGAGAGACTACAGACCTGTCTGCAATAATGAAGTGATGCACCCAGACTCAGTTTCATCACGGGCGATTCGAATAACCTCAAAAGCCTCGACTTCCGCGGTGTCAAGCTGAGCAAGATGTGAGGCAGGGGAGCCAGCCCAGAGAGGAGAGCATTACTCCATCAAGCTGCGGCTGAAGGCCTTGTCAGTGGATCGGAGTTCAGGTGTGCCAAGGAAGGACATTGAATGATGGAGGATGCCCAGTCGGTGGCTGGCTTTGGAGGCCAACATTGAAATGTGGTTTGCCCAATAAATATCATGGCTGATAGTGACACCTAAGAGTTAGAATGACTGAACTTATCCAAGAGGATTGTTAATAAAGTTGATAGGAGTGGCGTTGGGGGTGCCAGGCAGTGTTTTTGGAGAGAGATAGTGAGTGTGAAATTTGTCAGGATTAAAAGACATATTCCAAGTGTTTGAGACCATCTTGTGATTTTTTGAAGGCCTAGCGAGAGGGAAGAGGCTGCAGCCTGAAGGATGAGGGATGTCACGGCAGAAGGTGGAGTCATCAACAAATAGATAAAGAGGATTTTCCAGAGTCAGAGAGATCCTTGATGAAGATCAGGAATAGGAATGGACCCAGAACACTGTCGTGGGGGCACTCCAGCCTTGACAGGGAGAGAAGATGAAAGGATTCTGTTGAGAGTGACATGTTGACTACAAGAGTAGAGGAAGTCAGGATGCCATGTGTGGAGTTGGCCTTGGATGCCATAGGCAGAGTTTGGAGAGTAAGGCAGGATGCCAGAGTGCATCAAAAGCACAAGATATGTCCAGAGAAATGGCCCTGATCTCATGTCTGACATCGAGGGCCTCCATCCATTGTTGGGAGAGAAGAAGCAGCATGTCCAAGGTGGAGTGACCGAGTTCAAATCCAAATTGGTGATCTGAGATGAGATTGTTGGAGAAAAGGAAGGATTTAATGTGAACTGCGATGATGGATTCAATGAACTTGCTGATTAAAAATGAGTGAGTGAAGGAAGTCAGAATTCCTTCACTGTATTTGTGAGTTCCACATATTCGCAAATTGATAAATGTATACCGACTCCTAATTTGCGACCCATCGACATCTTGTGCTTGGGATCCTAGGGTCCCGAGTTCAAATCTCACTCAGCCATTGAATTAAATACCAGGTGGGGTTGACTCAGCCTGTCATCCTCTGAGGTCAGCAAAATGAGTACCAGCTTACTGGGATGATAGAGTCATTTGACTATCCTGTGTCGGAGTGGCGGCCTGTCTGGGATTGTGCCCATTAGCCCAGGAGACTGCTTCTGCAGCACCAATGCTCTGTACAGAGTATGGTCCCAGTGGATGGATGGATGGATGGATGGATGGATGGATGGACGTCCTGTATTTGTGAGTTTGCGAGCCCCCATCATTCTATCCCCACGTCCCCTCAAACCAACCCAACCACCAACACCAGGGGCATTAGAGGGAGGTGTGCAGATGTTGATACTGTTCAGTACTGTATTTGGTTCCCAAATCACAAACACCTCATTGCGCCTGTGGACTCGCTCTCCTGAACATGTATTACCCTTAATCATGGCCCCTCATTAATTTAGAAGGCCATGTGTATTACAAACCACACTTAAAAACCAAACTGGAGCAGGAAATGACAATGTTGGCCCTTTGCGTTCTTTCAATGAAAAACAAAATTCATATGCAATTAAGAAATACATTTTAAGGCTTTAAACATTATATTTAATGCATTGTGTAATCTTTTAACTTTATATATTTCAAAATAACATCCACGTGGTTTACAAGTCTGTGCCAGACTTGCCGATATGTTTCGGTGAATCAGGACCACGGGAAGGAAAACAGGCAAAAACATCAACACGAGCAGTGATATTTCAAGGAGGTGCCACCCACCATCTCAGGTGTATATCGCAAGGTTAACTTGGTTTGTAAGTTGAACAGCTTCCTGCACAACACAATTCCATTGCTGCAATTCCAACACCCCAAGCTCTACTGCTTAGCTTAGCCATAAACTTTGCCATCTGCACACAGATGAAACAATCCCAATCTCAAACCAACTGCACTTTGCCAGGCAAACCCTTCAGTGAAACACACAATGAACACCAGATATACCATGTCTGAAAGTACCTTACCCACTAAGATAGGCCTGTTGGGAGGAATCTTCAGTGTTGAGCAAAGAGGTCGAAGGAAATGAGGTGGTTGAGGCAGTGGAAATGCGCCACTGAGAATTTGCAGGGCTCAATACCGAGCGAACAATTGAACGCGCTCGGCTGCCTCTACGTTCCTCGACCTCGGGCTATTGGCCGTGGGTTAGGTGAAGGGAGATGGGAGAGATGGGGCGATGAGACAAAATGGGCATTGTCCGAAGAGTCCCCAAAATTCTCACTGCCATATCACAGGAAAACCAACATGTTAATGCGTATATTATACATGAGTGTCACAAGGCACTGAGCACGCATTGCACAAACCAGGGTTCCATGCACTCACCATACTAACCGGCACATCACGTATGCACAGCATTAAACAGGGCACTGCACAAGCACACCACTTACTGAGGCATCAAGCATGCACACCAATACCAGAACCACGGCACCAAGCATGTGCAGCACTAGCATTTGCTCCATGCACGCAACGCACTAACCAGGGCAATGCACAAGCCCCGCACTGATAGGACACCAATCACACACAGCACTAACCATTGCTCCACACACGCACCACACTAACTATAGCTCCACAACGCACCACACTAACCATTGCTCCACACATGCACCACACTAACTATAGCTCCACATATGCACCACACTAATTATAGCTCCACACATGCACCACACCAACTATAGCTCCACACATGCACCACACTAACTATAGCTCCACACATGCACCACACTAACTATAGCTCCACACATGCACCACACTAACCTTTGCTCCACACATGCACCACATGAAATGTTGCTCCACACATGCACCACACTAACTTTTGCTCGACACATGCACCACACTAACCATTTCTCTACGCATGCACCACACTAACCATTGCTCTACGCATGCAACACACTAATCTTTGCTCTACATATGCACCACACCAACCATTGCTTCACACATGCACCACACTAACCGTTACTCCACACATGCACCACACTAACCGTTGCTCCACACATGCACCACACTAACCGTTGCTCCACACATGCACCACACCAACCGTTGCTCCACACATGCACCACACCAACCGTTGCTCCACACATGCACCACACAAACCGTTGCTCCGTGTATGCATCACCCAAACTGTTGTTCACCTAAACCGGAGCACCGCACACGCACGATACCAACTGGGGAAACGTACACGCACGATACGAACCGGGGCACGATATACACACAATACAAACCGGGGCATGGCACATGCATAATCGGAACTGAGGAACGATATACACACAATAGGAACCGAGGCACGGCCCACACACACAATAGTAACTGGGGCACGGTATATGCACAATAGGTACCGGGGCATGGCCCACACACACATTAGGAACCAAGGCACGGTATACACACATTAGGAACCAAGGCACAATACAAATCGAGGCACGGCACATGTACAATAGGTACCGGGGCACGATATACACACAATAGGAACCGAGGCACGATATACACACAATAGGAGTAGGGTGAGTATACTGATTCTGGCTCACTTTTCCCCATGTAAGTGAATGGGGGATTTTCAGCGATTCATATTTTTTTTCCCTAAAAAATAAACCCCCTTTTTAGCCCAAGGTATATTTATTTGTCTCCCCTTTTAACCTGGGGACACTCTATTCAAATAACCAATGCAACAAGATAAAGATTTGTTCAAGTAGCAAAGTAGCAATGTGATTTGTTAAAGGTGATTCTGAAGAAATATCTGAAACATGTAAGCCTCGGGGCACTCTTTTTCAAATAACCAATGCATATTGTTTAGCTCACTCATTGAACCTATTAAGATTTGTTCATTCTCAAATTCCTTCAATAGTTTAATTTTCTTTGCACAATAATCCCCATCTAAAATATTTAAAAATAAAACATTTGAATCTTTATATTTTTCAAGATACCCCTTTTGTGTCATTATGAAATGATAAACTTCTCTCATTGATCTCATCTGACCACCTCCTGAGGTGCATATCATTTTTGGGCATAAACCACGCCATAAAAAAGTTTTGTTTCAAATGTTTTCAGTTTGTGCCATGAAAATGAGGAAGTGTTTTTGGACAGTCATGCTGTGAAAAAATAGGAACGATTCTGTGAGACAAGGCCTCGTGTTTATATTTTATATCAGAACACGAACAGGCATTTAAACATAAGTTTAATCAGTCATTTTAGGGCATTTTAAGTACGTTTTGAAAATGATTCATACAATTTGAGAATATATCGCCCAATTATTTTCCAAGCTGTCTCGCCCGAAGTGTCATTTCCTGTGGCCACACCCGATGATTAGGCAATTTCCTCATCGTTGCCTTATAAGTGATTCGCCAGACAAAGTTTCTGCCAGACGGGATTTTCATTTTTACAACTGAGACATGAGCGATCTTTCTTCCGCGAACAAAACAGCTCAACACAAAGTTGGTAAGCTTGTGTATGGGCTCCTCTTTGAAATATGAAGCAATTGATTTTAAATTAAATTGTGATAATTCTGATATATAATTTTTTTCCTGGCAGGTCCGTGGAAGAAGAGCAGTTTACATATCACAACGAGGTGCATGAAATTAATGCTCTTATTGAAGAGATCAATCATCTTAGAAGAGAATTGAAAAACATTTTTAATGACTGGCACGAAGTCTTATCATGGCCTCTGATCTTTTTGCCATCTTGTACTCATGGTTTACAACTGAGACATGGACTATTCTTCTTCCGACGAAGAAAACAGCTCACTACAAAGTTGGTAAGCTTGTGTATGGGTTCTTCTTTGAACGATGAAGCAATTGATTATAAATTAAATCGTGATTAGCCTGATATATATTTTTTTCCTGGCAGGTCCTTGGAAGAAGTGGAGTTTACATATCACGATGAGGTGCATGAAATTAATGCTCTTATTGAAGACGTCAATGATCTTAGAAGAGAATTGAAAAACATTTTTAATGACTGGTACGAAGTCTTATCACGGCCTCTGATCTCGAATGAATTAAACCAACAGTGAGACGTGTGTGTGTATGTGTATGTGTATGTGTATGTGTATGTGTATGTGTATGTGTATGTGTATGTGTATGTGTGTGTGTGTGTGTGTGTGTGTGTGTGTGTGTGTGTGTGTGTGTGTGTGTGTCTCCCTGTCTGTTTGTCTCTCTCTATCTCTCCCTGTCTGTCCCTTTGTATCTCTCTCTTCGTTTGTCTCTGTCTGTCTTTCTACCTACCTCTCTCTGTCTGTCTCTCCATCTATACCCTTGACTCATTATTTTTTTTTTCAGCTCAATCACACAACATAAGCTGTTGAAGCAATCTGGTACAACACATGATTTTCTGGAGGTAAATGTTTCTGAATTATTATTTCGTTATTTGTTTATTTATTCTTTTATTAATATCACTCTCTCTTTTGAATGTAGCCTTATGGTTGTTGGTTGCATCATTAGTTTGGACGCGGTTATGCCAGTACACTGGAATTCATTTTATTGGCCTCGGAAGGATGACAGGCTGAGTCGGCCTCCTGGTGTGTTAATTCAGTGGTCAGCGAGGCTTGAACTTAGAACCAACGCCAGGCTTATTAATATTACCATGTAATTATCTTTATAAAACCTAATTATTATCCACTTTTTGTTTCAAAACAGAATATGGTGTCTGAGTTTCGAAATCACAAGACATCTGAAGAAGAATGCTGGGAAAGATTATACATTCTCGCAAATGAATATTTAATATTTTCAATTTTGATTAATTATATTTGTTTTGTTTATAATCACTTGATTTTGAATTTCAAAAAAAGAATGAAGACATGAAGAAGGGAGGGGGGGGGTAGGTGCGCTCCCCCAACGACCCATCACCCCTCCCCGTGTGTGTGTGTGGGGAAGGGTGGAGGTGGGATGAGGGAGGTGGTGGGTCAAAGGTGGGGGCGCAAAGGGGGGATGAGGGGGTGGGGCTTGTGTGGGAAGGGCTTGTGTGGGAGGGGCTTGTGTGGGTGGGGTTTTTGTGGGTGGGCCTTCCGGGGGGCTTATGTGGGCGGGGCTTGTGTGGGCCGGCCATGTGTGGGCGGGGCTTGTGTGGGAGCGGTTTATGTGGGTGGGGCTTGTGTGGGCGGGGCTTTGGTGGGGTTTATGTGGGTGGAGCTTCGGTGGGGTTTGTGTGGGCAGGGTTTATGTGGGTGGGGCTTGTGTGGGCAGGGTTTATGTGGGAGAGGTTTATGTGGATGAGGTTTGTGTGGATAAATGGATGGGTGGAGAGATGGGTGGATGGGTGGATGGGTGGATAATTTTTTAATTGAATAAACATGTTGTGTGTGGGGAACTAATTAACTAATCAATAATTATGTGAATATGATGAATGTGGGTGGAGCTTGTGTGGGGTTTGTGTGTGTGGAGCTTGTGTGGGGTGGGATTTTTGTGTGGAGCTTGTGGGGGGTTTGTGTGTGGTGGGGTTTGTGTAGGGTTTGTGTGGAGCTTGTGTGGGGTGGGGTTTATGTGGGTGGGGTTTGTGTGGGCAGGGTTTATGTGGGTGGAGCTTGTGTCTGGAGCTTGTGTGGGGTTTGTGTGGGGTGGGGTTTGTGTGGAGCTTGTGTGGGGTGGGGTTTATGTGGGTGGGGTTTGTGTGGACGGAGTCAAAAAATTTCAATTTATCTTTGTCTTTTGTAATTCCTGTGAATAAAATGAACCTAAAATCTCTTCCCCTTCCAAATCATATATCTTATAAGTCCAAGGAACCGTATCTATTACATAAACAATTTTAAAACGTTCGTTCGTCCATCGTTTAATATAACCTTTTTCAAAATGAGATTTCCACCTATATATTCTTACGATATCACCAACTTTGAACTAAGGTTTTCTGACATTAATCTCTTTTTCATATTTTAATTTTGTAAATGTTTCTGATGGTTTCATATTTGTTGACGTGTGAATCGTGTTATTATACTTATCCACAATATCCTGAATAACAGATGACCATTGTTGTGAACCGAGTTGTGTGAATTTTTTATATAGTCTCTCTTTTAAGGTACGATTAAAACGTTCAACAACAACGGCCTTCCCTTCATTAAAGGTACTGTATAATGTAATACTGTTATTTTTTAGAAAATTCATAAATGTCTTGTTATAAAACTCTCTTCCCTCATCAGTTCACAATTTTTTAGGTTTTCTCTTACTTTTTTAAAATATCTGTTGAAAGGCTAACATAAGAGTATTACCTGTTTTGTTTTGTAAAGGGACAACCCATGCGTATCTACTCCTCAAATCAATAACGGTTAAAGCATACTTGTACCCCTTATCATTATTGAGTTCAATCAAATCAGCGGACCAGATATAATCTACTTCCTTGGAATAAACTTTCCTTCTCTGAAACTTTGTGAATATTGGTTGATGTAATTCATCAGCTAATTGCTCTTCAATCGTAATGACATCATTAGAGCCTATACGTTTTTTGAATTTCCAAGTCCAAGTTTCAATTTAGCACTGATCATCTTCTTCACGATGAACCGATCAACTTTTTCTCTCAAGGTTGGATTTTGTATCAGAGACAAATTATACAACATTTCTCTATCGGCTTCATGCTGTTCTTCCAAAGTTGTGGTATTCCCAGAATCAATATCGTGTCTCATGCACACTTCATCAACTCAATTGATGGGCTCACTCCAGGATTTAGGATTGTCTGCCTCATCTAATCTTTTATCCAAGTTTGTGCCTGGACCACAGAAAGAATACCCTGGTAGATGTAATTCCCCTGGTATTCCAGTAGTTGTAAATTTACTTCCTGATAAAAACTTTTGTATATCTCCTCCGAGTTTGTGTTTGGAGATAAATTGATTTTTTTTGAACCACACACCGAACATATACCTTTTTGTATAACCCTGTTATTTTTACTTTTAAAATATGAGATATTTTTAGTATTAGTTTTCTTTTTACATTTGAGACAATAACTCATTTATTTATGAGAAAAATTCCGACAGAGTGCAAAAACCTTTTTAGTTTCCAACATACACATTTGAATCTTAATTTTTAAAACATAAAGAATCATTAGAAATGCCTTCACTCTCTCCTCCATTTATTTAAGAAAAAAAAAAATAAAAAAAAAAAACTTTAATTAACATCAATATCCTCTCCATGAAAACGATGTCAACGGTCTTGTCGAAAATACTGCGAATAGACTTGTCAATTCTTTGTTTTCCTCATCGGTGGGTTGAGATATTTTCTGTAATACCACCAATCTTTTTCTAATCTCACTGGTTTCTATATTTTCATATTTATTCAGTCTCGCTCTTTCCTCCCTCTCCTCCTTCTCCTCCTTCTCTCTCTTCTCTCTTCCCTCCTTCTCTTTCTTCTCCCTTTCCTCTTTCTCTTTCTTCTCCCTCTCCTCCTTCTCTCTCTTCTCCTTTTCCTCCTCTTCTCTCTCTCTTCTCCCTCTCCTCCTTCTCTCTCTTCTCCTTTTCCTCCTCTTCTCTCTCTCTTCAACTTCCTCGTCCCTCACTATCCTTGAATCGCTGACACCCCATAGAATATCATACATATATTCATCAGGATTTCTTGTTATTCCTGCATCCAAAATAATTTTGTTTTACAACAGGAAACCAATAAAATTTATTTTGAATTTCTAAAAGAGCCTTACGTTTTCTTAACTCTATAATTTTTTCATTATTTAACATTCTAATTAAATCCAAAGTTGTCAGTTTATCAACATCAGCATAATGCCAATCTTTTATTGAAAATACCTCATTCTTATGTTGAAGAACATATTTATTAAAATACCGAATACCCTTTTCTTGAAGGTATGCTTGGACACAAAAATGATAATTTTCTTGAAGCCTTCTTGCCATCATTTATGTATTAGAAATATATGTTAGAATAATATTATGACACGAAACACCTCCCCATCTTCCCAGAGTTAAATCATTTTGTATTTCCTTACTTATTATGTATAATCCTGTTTTTTTTTGTTTTCATGATATAAACTAGGGCAAAACCATTATTATATTTACCCTTATTAAATTCTTTTATTTGTTGTTTACTAATCGTGGCTCCACAAAACTCATTCTCTATACCAAGTGGATAATATTCTTCCTGACGAGACTGATTTTATTGTTCCAGGTCTTCAAGGTCAATTTTAAATGACCAATTATACGCTAAATCATTCATATCATACCCCCATTCTTCTATTCTAATGCAAACGATGCGCCCTTCTTTATAAAAAATTATTTTAATTCGAACTGTGAATTCTGTATGACGTGGGAATAAAATCAACACTTCTGTATCTTTGGAATGCACGGCCATTTTATTTAAGGATATATATTGTGATAAATCGCTGAATCTCACCAAGTCATTCGCGTCAATCGGGCTTGGATAATTTTTTAATTTATAACCATTTTTTATATTAATATTTTGGTGATATTATATTTATATCGTTCAGCCTGTGCCTTTGTGTAATAATTTGATATAGCAATATCCAGTTCTTGGGATACACCAAAGATAGAACCATCTTTCCCAACATAAGTCATTTATATTAGATAAAAATAATGTCATAAAAAATTATTTTGTTGAGTTGAAATAACACATATAGACATAATTAACCACAACACTTGGAATTTAATTATTGGACTTGAAATGTTTGATAAACACCATTCTGAAAGAATTTTATGACTTCAACAGGTGGTGGAAGACCAAAACTATCAAAATAATATTTGTCTTGACGATTAAAAATACAAACACAATGAGAACCGTTCCCATTATTATCTTCTAAGTTCATAATAATATTCTTTGTATGTTTAGGCACGTTTGTAAATTCTACTCTCTCATACAAATAACCACATTATGAATTTTTTAATTCTTACAATATTTGACAAGTTGTAAATTTGATGTTGTATTCTTTCCAAATTCTTTAAACCACTCATCAATGCTCATTTATTTATTAGAAAGATATAATCCATTACCCCTCTTCGTTAATTTTACACCTGCTTGTGAAATAGAAGAAAGCATATCTCCAACTAACAATCTCGCTTTATCAGGGAGACCTTCAAGTTTTTCAGCAAAATCTACAATTACACCACTTCCACTAATTTGTTTCTCCAACTCTTTGTTATGTCTTTCCAATTATTTTTGAGCCTGGAGTTGAGCCTTCCTTTCGTTGGCAGTTTTCAACGCTGTTGAAATACCACCCGTCAATGCTCCAACCGCACTTAAACCAGCAAATAAAGGAATTAGAAATGGGAGAAATAATCCACTCGTCTCTCTTATTGAATATTTTTTCAACATTAGTTTTGTCATTTTAATTTTAAGTGAGCCAGTACCATTCAATATTTTAACCTGTTCTTTTGTGAGCAAAACATCAATTCTTACTGCTCCTTTTCTCTGAATTGTATTAACGTTAATCGAACAAGGCTTTTGATTTTGAACACAAGATGATAGTTTATGAAGATTGATTTGATTAACATATACCCCAGTTGGTACTTTGCCACTCATTTATTGAACAAAAAATTATGTGAGACTCATCATAACACCATTATCTGTATTAACCTGCAATTCTGTTTCTTCCAAAAGCAAACAATCTGTATTCACTTCTTCACTCTCTCCTCTTTCAATGTACAGGGAAGTATCCACTCGATTAGACTTTATAGTTTCCTTTTGAGCACTCAGGTCAAACGCATCGATTGTATACAAACTTTTAAATGCGTCATATCCAAAATAGGTTCTTTATTTCCATTACTTTCGCACACCTTTGATAAGACTTGTATGCCTCAGCAAAATCATTTTTTCCCAATTAATCTCCAATCTATCTCATGGGTAAAATGTTCCATCAAGAGAAACATGAAGGTGTTTCACCTTAGCATTATCACTCAATGCATTATTCTTATCAGTCACAGTATCACCATCTGGCTTTTTAAAAATGAGCCACAGATATCGTAGCTTTCCTTCCAGAACACCCAAATTCCACATGTAAGTGGTTTGGTTGAGTTTAACGTGTTGACATCTTCGTTTGAGGTATGATACACTGAGTGGTTTCTTTGAGTTAAGTCTTCTATTCAACATCTCTTCTGTTTTAAGATTAGGAGTATATTCACTAATACACCAACTCATTTCATCAATTACAAATTTATTCTGAGCACCAAAAGCACTACCAACACCAAAAAGTAATCTATTTTCATTATCATTCCTTTGTAGTTGAAATCTAATTTTAAGACCATACAGAACTTTATCATGATCACAAAATCCAAATATACCTTTAAGAGGAACTGCCACAGTAAAATTATTAACTGCTTTTGCATCATCATTATACATTCCTTTCCTTTGACTATATCCAGGGTCTGTGTTTGTTCCCGTTGACATATCAGGAATAAAACCTACGACAGTCCCCTTTCACATTCTATCACTGAATGAATATAGTGTAAATTTCATCATTTCAGATACAGCAGAGACACAATCAACCGCTTCAACTTCTTGTGTTCCAATGTACAAACGAACACTATCAAACATTTTCCAGAAGAAATCATTTACGAGTGTAGCGTTTGTGTTATTCCCAGCCTTAATGAATGTAAATTTACACAACAAGAAACTTTTGGATAGATTCAAATAGGTTTGTTGATTATTTATTTCAAAACTTTTTGTACCATTTGCATTCCAGTCTGTTCCAGTTATTGCATTTACCTTGAAGTAATCTTCTTTCTTAGTGGAGTTTGAGATCAAATCATCCAAATCATAGATACTATCAATTGCTTCCATACTTGTATTTATTTAGGAAAAAAGATGTTAAAACTTTTGAAACCCTGATCCAAGTATTCGAATTATTTTCTGTCGTTTTTGGGGAGACAACTGAGTTTTGCCTTTCTTAATTTCTTTTATTGCTTGTAATTTATGAGATTCCTTTTGGGCATCTTTGAGACTCTTTATAGCACCTGCTACATTTCCCACAGCAGAAGCAGTTGAACCAATTAGGTCTTTATGTTTAAGAATAGTTGAACCGATACCCATTAGAGTATCAATTATCCCATCTCCTCTAAATTGATGTCCGACACCCCTTTGTCTCGTAGGTTTATAGTATCCTCTATCAAGATAATACCTTCGCCCTTGTAGTATGGGGAAAGGAACATCCCATCCCCTGTAATTATTTTATATTTTCCCAACTCGTGTTTCCTCACAATAACCATCGTATTTATTTCTTGGAAAACTTCACGTCGGTGAATTCTGATGGATATAACTTCTCCATTAAAAGAAATAATACGATTATCTTGGTCGGTTATCCTAAGATTTCCTCTGTGTATGGTTTTTCCTGACACAGGGAGATAAACCAAATTTTTGGGTTCCATATTGAATTTATAACCAATTGGGGTTGAGTATGCGCTGAATGAAAATATTGTATTTGTTTTTATTCCATCATTATAAGCACCATCAATGAAATCACAGTGAATTAACACCGAATTTATTCCTGAGGATATTTGAATGACATTATCACTGTAAAACGTCCCATTAGTTTCAATCTTTTTTGAGGAGAAACCCAATAACTCTCTAAATGAATTATCAATTGTGAAATCAACCTTGTAGTTATTTTTAAGTTTAATCGTTCATTTTGAAGTATGTTTTTGAATGTCTATAACAATATTTTTTGGTTCATCACCCTGTTCTTTCATAAGACGAGCAATTTCAGAAGAAATTTGAGAAATCTCATATGCTCCGGGTGAGACTTATCGTTTTGTATCCACTTCCCGGATTATAACTAAACTTGTCATTTTTATCAGTTATATTAAATAAGGTATTATAAGTTTCCATGGACAATAAAGATGCCTCATATTCTTTTGTTGTGTCAAGTTGTAGTGGGTATGGGAATGAAGATGTGTGATCGCTTGTTGTGAAATTGAAACTAAGGATTGTGCTTCTCATCTTATTTAATATGAGATAAAATGTCTTTATATTGATATTTATTAATTATTTTCATGTTCATCAACAGGTCTAAAATGGCTGATGCTTCATTAAAACAATTGTTATTTCCAGCCTTCTTACTACCTAACAGCAATAAGTCTATGAACGAATTGTGATGGGTCATTTGGAAGAAAACTAACACCTGAACCAAGGATACTTAAAGCCTGAATAATGTGTTTCTCCTTCTCCTTCTTCCTACTTTTACCAGAAAGAATAACCCTATAATCAACAGAGTTCAGCAGATCAATATATACTTTATCATCATTATTTCTCATGTCCAATGGTTTATCAATATACTTTGATTCATCCCTCACAGTTGAACCTTGCCTTCCATCTTTTGTGAGAAGAAACATTAATCTCGGAGTCAGTTTGACAGGGGGTTGAGCAGAACTCAAGAACCTTAATTCATCATTAAATATCAATACCTTTTCTTGAACAAGATTAAATATTGCTGATTGTTCTGTTGGAATGAGCCCTGCTTTGGTTTTTGAATCTGCTGAATATTCATTGTTTTGAAGAGCATTCACAATATAATCAGGGGGTCGATTCATCTCTTCCAGTTGTTGAAATAATCCTTCATCATTATATTCTAATTCTCCTATATGCTCGAATTCTTCCTACGTCATTTGACTGAAATCTTTTTTCATTTGATGTTTTTTGGAGAATATTTTATTGTGGTAACTGTGGAAACATCTATAATTTTTTCTTGGGAAGTTTCTAAAAGTGGTTTAAAAATTTTCTCGTTTTCTTTCAAATGTTTCATCACCCGTTAGTTTTTGTCTGCGTTTCTTCTTTATGTCTTCCTGTTGTTTTACAACTTATGAAACCAACTCTTGATGTTCCCTAAATCTTCTTGCTCTTTCTTTCGCATCCATTTAGTTATTGAAAAATATCATTTAATTATCTCATCTTGTTTCAAAACAATATATTTATATTTTTCAGTCATGTGTTTCATGTAATCCCCAAATTCCTTTTTATGACATAATGTAGAACAATTATCTCTCCAAAAATTGTTTATATCTATTGAATTTTACTTGAATAAAATAAAAGTATTAGCATTGTTTCTGATGGAACGACGAGGAAGTTGAAAGTACGATTGACGAAGATAAATACAATTTCAAGAAGAATGTCTCCCTCTTGTGTAGGAACTGTCCATTACCGTTTGGTTTCTCTCATTAACACAATCATCAAAGATAACGAGGTTCTTTTTAGATTTATCCAAATCTTGGGGAGATGGTATATCATCCGTATTATCACTAAGAATACAAGTTATCGGTTTTGATTTCTTTTTCCATCTCTGTGCATCACAAAATAGTTGTATTATATCTCCAATGTTATAATCATTTAGGTTTTTTTGAAGTTTAAATAAACCGATTATATCTTCTTTTTGAAGACCAGCATTAAAACCTTGTGAGAGTAGTTGATACTCTGGTTGAAAACTCGACTTTGTGAAAATTATTAAATTATCATAATCTAAAAAGTTGGGAGTAAAGGCCCAGTCACACCTTGACGTTTTAGCCAGCAATGGCAATGTATTAAAATGTATGTAAAACACTGGCTTACGTTGAACTTTTTATGTTTTTTTTAAAGATTCGGACGTATTCATAACGACTTGGTCTTATGCACAACATATTAGTAACGGACACAAAACGTTTCGTTGTGTTATAGATAACTTATACCAACGAATGCTGAACCTGTTGTCGGCCTTCACAACCTATGCCCAACGATAGTCGAACTTAGGCATAGCGCGCTGCACGCATCGCCGATGATGACGTGGTGTAGGTTATGAAAAGGCTGCCGCACAACGACTCAAATCATAACCGCCGCAGAAATGGAAGGGTCAACATCGCAGTCACACCTTGGCGATCTTGCCAGCGTATGCCGACCTCTGAAAAATGCGTCTAAAACGTTGGCGCACGTCAAATACGTTATGGGTAAGTTTGGTATGCGTGAACAGAACGCTAAAGTACGCGATCATACGTCGTAGTAAGTGGAGTACGTCTTGTAATTTTAAACATGTTGAAAATGTTCCAACGTACTTGCCGTATGACACACGCTCCGCATGCGATGGGAATAAGTTGTACGCACAATATGCGATCGTTGACACACGTCGACACACGTTACTTGTAAGATGCTCATAAGTCAAAACACGTCAAGGTAATGGTTAGCATCAGTGTTCCAGACTCCCGGTTTTTTTTTTCTTCGGTATGACGGTGTTCAGTGTACAGTGTGGTTATGATTTAAATCGTTGAGCGGCAGCCTATTAATTATATTATATTATAACCGCACAAGAAATCGAAGTGTCAAAATTACCATCATACCAAAGGAAGAAAAAAAAAATAAAACCAGCGAGTCTGGAACACTGACGCTAACCATTACATTGATGCGTTTCGACTTATGGGCACCTTACAAGTAACGTGTGTCGATGTGTGTCACCGATCGCATAACGTGAGTATAACACGTTACTCATAGGTTAGAAATAAGTTTTGGGTACGTTAAACATTACCTCGACGTGTTCTGACTTATGAGCAACTTACAAGTAACGTGTGTCGACGTGTGTCAACGATCGCGTGACGTGCCTACAAATTATGGCCAGCATTATGCGGAACGTGTGAGTCATACGCTGGCATAAGTCTTAAAATTTCAAGCATGGAAAATTTGAGGACAACCGAAAAGTACAACATTTAAAGCCAGCGTACAACGACGTATGGCAGTGTTTTTAAGCGTGCTCTCAATGTTATCAAAACTTACCCATAACGTATTCGACGTGTACCAGCGTTTTACACAAATTTTCCAAAAATCGGCATAAGCTGGCTAAAACGTCAAGGTGTGACTGGGCCTTAAGGAGCATCTTTAAAAGTAAACAGGTTTTTCCACATCCACTTGAACCAACTATGAGGCATCTTAATGAATTTGGGAGATTTTTATGGTTGTTAAATTTTATTTTATTTTCCCAAATGGGTAAAAAATCATTCATTTATATATTTGGAAAACAGGTTATTTAATTTATTATTGGCTTTTTTAGAAACTCTATATTTTATCCTAAGTTCAGGTTTAATTTCAAGATAATCCATTATTTTAATTATGCAATATCTTGTGTTGATATTTTCCTGAAAATCACATCCATGAATAATATATGACAACAATCCTTTGAACATTTCTCTAATATGTTCAGTTTCTTCCGTTGTAAGGAAAGGTGTGTTATCACCCTCATACTTTACATTCATTTCTCTAATCAATCTTGTAAACTAATTCATTTTTGGTGTAAATCTAAAAGAATTATTTTCCTTTTTATATTTTTTATTATCATTAATTAGAAGATAATCACAGAATATACATTGTTTATAGGCTTTTCACTGTGTTTAATCCCCGTCTTTCACACGCAGGACAATTCTCAAATTTGTCATATGGAGAATCAGGGAATTCAAGAGGCTCAAAATCGAGTAAACTATTCATATTTATCAAGTAAAACTTTACTTAAACTGAAATTCATCTTCGATACTTTCAGAATCATCTATACTTTCATAACTATCGTTTGAACACAAACTCTCTGTATCATAACTATCGTTTGAATGCAAACTCTCGGTATCATAATCACTCTCATAATCTTCAAAATCTTCAGTTGAATATTGACTCATATTTAATTCGTAGAAAAAAAACATTACCATCGATATCTATATCCTTTTTTTTCATCAACAGATTGAACTGCTACATTTTTTATATAAAGGTAATTTTAAAATGATCCTTAACTTCAATTGAACGAAATGTCATTTCACCTGATATATTAACATCCTTTATTTCATCAGGATTTATATCTTTAGGGTTGTTGAAAAAAATACAAATTTTTCCTTGCATATTACAGATGGTCTTATCTTTTCTTTCGAAAGCTTCATCCATAAGGTTTTTATTTTTTGATACTTTTTCTTGTTTCATTGCTTTTTCTAGTTTTGAATATATTGCCAGAAGGAGAGGAGAAACTTTTGTTTGAGATACCTTAATTGATGTTCTTCCAGGTATACTAAAAGCCCTTCCGCTGAAGGAAATTGAAGAACTCATATTATTCGCCATAATTGTTTTTATCCAATAGTTGTTATATTTATCTTTGTTCAATTTTACATCCTTGACATATTTCTCAGTATCTTTAACAAATGCAGAGATTGATTGAAACTTGTCTTTTGTGTCTTGAAACATTGTATTAAGTGAAAAAGTTGGAGGATAAAATGGTTTTAAGCACAGATTCACCTATAAATTAAACAAAATTTTCATGAAGAAAATTTTAGTTTAAGCAAAGTTTTATTATATAAATATGGTGAATACAACGTACTGCGATGTTTGTAATCATTAATATAAATATTATAAAAAACACCTTCAAACCAACAAACATACATTCAATCTTTTCAAACAAATATCTCCTCTTGAGTTGGAAAGAAAACATTGTGATATCTGCTCAAAGGATGTTTTGAAGAGTAGTTATATTATAAGAATCACCTTCAATCACAAAAACACAAGAAGAATGAGTTTAAAGTAAAGGGAGACTATTATATTGAAAACACTGATGGAGCTTTTAAGAATCATATTAAAATAAGGATTTTTCAATTTGGAGAACCTGGTCCATCATCAATAGGTGAATCAATTGAAATAGTGAAACCTGATGTTGAAAAAGTTATTAAAAAGACATTAAAAGAAATGAAAACTTTAAAGTTTTATATGGGAGTGAAAATGAATATGAAAAGACAAGATGAAGAACAAACTCCTTATATGAGAACAGATCTTCATTTTATAACATCATTTCAAGATTTTTTGAATAGTGGGGTTTATGAAGAACTATCAAGACAAGAGGGGGATGTTGATAATATAGTGGTAGGAAGTGGATTTAATATTTTTAAAAATCATCTTTTTAGATATACACATTCTAAAATCAAACCCTCTTAAAGCTTCTTCTTATATTGAATTACCAAAAGAAATAAAACTAAAGAAGGCAGTTGTTAATATTAAGAACAATGATAATAAATGTTTTCTCTGGTCTGTTCTTGCTCACTTACATCCACCAAAATGCAATTCAGAAAGAGTAAAACAATATATGAAATATCAGAATACCTTGGACATGAAAGATTTTAAATTCCCAATGCCACTCACTGATATTTCTAAATTTGAGAAAAAGAATAATCTTTCTATTAATGTATATGGATTAACAGATACAAACAAAGTTCAAATATTAAAAATTTCAAACAACTATAAAAATGAAGAAACACACATTGATCTTTTATATTTTAGTGTTGGAAATAATTCACATTACACATACATCAATAATTTATCAAGATTAATCTCTTCTCAGGTATTCAGAACAGCAAACAAAATACATCCTTGTAAGCGATGTCTTAATTCATTTCATACAAAAGAACGATTAGAACAACATTCAAAATATTGTAGTAATCATAAATCAGCTGTAATTACAATGCCTAAACCTGGTGAAAAGATTTCTTTTGAAGATCATAATAAATCTATCATGCACCCTTTTGTGATATACACTGATTTTGAGTGTATCCTTAAAAAGATAAATACTGCTTCTCCTAATCCAAAATAATCATATACAAATAAATATCAAAAACATATTCCTTGTGGTTTCTGTTATTATATCAAATCATCTGTTGGAGAAAAGTATAACAAACTTGAACATTATAGTGGAAAAAAAGCTTCACCAGAGTTTGTAAAACGATTAGAAAAGGATTGTATAAGACTAAGTAAATTAATGAAAGAAACAAATGAACCAATGAAATTAACCAAAGAAGAAAAATTAGAATTTAGAAAGAACAATATCTGTCATATTTGTGAGGAGGAAATTGAGGAGTCTAAAGTTAGGGATCATTGTCATCTTACTGGTAAATATAGAGGTCCCGCTCATTCCTGTTGTAATCTTAATTATAAATGACCTTCTTTTATTCCAGTCTTTCTTCACAACAGCGCCAACTATGATACACATCTATTTATAAATGAACTTTCAAAAACACCAGGGAATATTTCTGCCATAACAAACACAAGCCAAAAGTATATTTCGTTTACAAAAATGATATTCACAAAACCTTAAACTCGTATTCGGTTTCTAGATTCTTACAAGTTTATGGGAACACCACTCGCCAACGTTGCATCAAATCTAAGCTCCACGAGCTCTTTTCCAAATCTTAATTCATTCTTTCCAAAAGAGGAAATTCAGATTAAAGAGAGAATTCTAAGTAAAGAGGAAATTCTAATTAATGAGGAAATTAATGAAGAAATTCGAACTGAAGAGGAAATTCTTATTATAGATGAAATTCTGATTAAAGAGGGAATTCTAACGAGAGAGGAAATTCAAACAAGGAATGAAATTCAAAGTAAAGAGAAAATTCTTAAAAGTAAGGGAATTTATCCTTATGATTATATGGATTCATTTATGACATTTAAAGAAACACAACTTCCTTCAAAAGAAAGTTTCTATAATAACCTTTATGAAGAAGAGATAAGTGATAAGGAATATAAACATGCACAAGAAATTTGGAAAATATTTAAGATAAAGAACCTTGGAGAATATCATGATTTGTATCTAAAAACAGATGTTTTATTGTTAGCTGATGTGTTTGAAGCTTTTAGATCACTCTGTCATAATAAAAATTGTTATGGATTAGATCCTGCCCACTATTTCACAGCTCCTGGTTTAGCTTAGAGTGCAATGTTGAAAATGACAAAACAAGACATAGATTTAATCAGTGATGTAGATATGCTTTTGATGATTGAGAAGTCTAAGAGAGGTGGAATATCACAAGTATGTTCAAAAAGATATGCTAAAGCAAATAATAAATATCTTCCAAATTATGAGAGTGAAAAAGATAGTAATTATTTGATGTATTTTGATGCTAATAATTTGTATGGATGGGCAATGTCTCAATCTCTGCCTTATGGTAAATTAGAGTGGGTGGAAGAAAAAGATTATGAAAAGGCTTTGATGAATATTGTTATTTCTTCTCAAGAGGAATTGAATGACGAAGAAGAAGGTTATTATTTTGAAGTTGATTTGAGGTACCTGAGTGATCTTCATAATAAGCATAAAGACCTTCCTTTTGCATGCGAGAAAGAAACCCCAAAGAAAGAATGGTTAAGTGATCATCATAAAAGTTTTAATATTAAAGGTAAATCAACAGAAAAGTTATTAACAACATTCTATGATAAAGAGGGATATGTTTTGCATCAAAGGAACTTGAGACAATATTTATCTGCTGGGTTGAGAGTAGCTAAAATTCATAAGTTTTAAAATTTAAACAAAGTTTAAACATTTAATTTTACATTAAATTTTAAACATTTAAATGAAGATCTGAGAGCAAATTCAAAAGTAAAATTTGAAGGGGACTTTTATAAATTAATGAATAATGCTGCATTTGGAAAGACTATGGAAAATGTTAGAAACAGACAAAATATTAGATTCGCAACATCTTGGAAAGAAGCTTCTAGATTGACAAATAAACCAAGTTTTGAGAGAGAAGAGGTTTTTTCAGAGAACTTTTTTGCAATTCATATGAAAAAGGAAAGTATTGTCAAGGATAAACCAATTTATATTGGAACAGCAGTTCTTGATTTATCAAAG
>NC_140972.1:99650159-99657659 GCF_056783735.1 Eptatretus burgeri
GTTTTGCCTTATTTAATTGCATATGTGTTTTATTATAATAAATGTCCTTGTGTGAATGTAAACCTGCTCGTTGCGTCCATTCCCTCATTGACTGAACATTTCATGTGTTGGGAGTTAGAAAGCCGTTGGTTTGCGGTAATAGGGGAACATTTGGACCGACGGTTCTCGGCGGTTACGCCGCTCGGAATCTTGCACGGACAAGCTCGCCTCGGCGGTTTGTTCCATACGAGATCCGTCGAGGGTGGAATACCCCGGTAGTTGGATCACGTGAGTATTTAGGTACATTGAAGATTGGCAATCGACTCTACCCCACGTGATCTGCTGATTGGCGTATTTCGGTTCTTGTACAAGGACCCGTCGCTCGGAGTTATCCCGGTGGCGATCTATATTCCGGGCGATCGGTCGGGCCGACTCGACTTGCGGATCCGTTCAGAGCGGTCGGTTGGCGGCTGACCCCCCGGCCTGTAACAATTGGTGTCAGGAGTGGGATTCGGCCCCCTCCGCCTCCGTCGCAAAATTCACAGAGTTGGATCAGGGGTATACGGAGCAAACCCCCCCCCCCCACCGTGTCCCCAAATTACGAGCGTTATGAATTTTATTCCCAGCACGTAAAATGTTCAGCCAAGGCGAGCAGGGGCAGGAGGGATTAGGAATGGATTTGGAAATGTTAGAATCTATGGCTCAGGACGAAATGACCATGCACGACACTCCCATTATGCAGTTTGACTATTCCCCGCAAATAAATGCAGAGTCCGCAATGGGCGCAGTGGTGGGGGCCGCGGTGTATGACACCCCCCTCCCCTCCTCCATCAAAATCCCTCCTCAGTCCCCGGCGGATCCGTGCCCGATAATGGCGAAGCCACTGCCACCGGGCCACCTGACATGGGCCAGCTGTTATAAATATTGCTGGCAAAAATGGTTGAGAATGTGCAAACGCTGCGGGGTGAGATGCAGAGCATGGGATTAGGCCTGCAGGAAAGCTTAAAAAAAGTGAAAAACGAAATGAAAAAGGAAGTCGGCACGATACGAGCGGAGGTGAACGAGTTGAAAGGGAATGTAAAAGAGGTGTGGACCGCGGTGAAGGCGGGTGAGGAAGAAATGACAAACAGAATAATAACGGTAAGACAGGGAATGGAAAAAGTACAAGATGGACAAAACCAACTAAGGGGGGAAATAGAGAAGAACAGGACGGCGATAGAACAATTAGAAGAAAACCAGGGGAAAGGAAGGAACGAATTGGAGGTTGTAGAACAGAGGTGCAAGAAGAGACATGAAGAGATGACTGAAATGGTTAAATAGATGGGACGAAAGGCCGAGATAGAGATGCAGGGAATGGGAGCGCGACTGGACAGACATATAAAAGAGACAGAAGAAGAAGTTAAATTGGTAAAAGGTGGATTGGTCGAGACTCAAGGGGAGGTCGAGAAGGTTAAGGACGACTTGGAAAAAGCAAAAGACGTGCAAGCACGAATGGAGGGGAAGGTAGATGATATGAAGGTAGTGTTGGTGGACTGTGTTGAGACCCAGTGTAAGAGGCAGGATGGCCTCCTTATGGAACAGGGGGAGAGAATACGCTCCCTCGAGGCAGATCGTAACCAGGTGGGGCCGGTGTCACTGAACGAGGTAAGGGGGTTGCACAACGCGGGGGTGTGCATGGTGAGTTTGGAGAGGGCAGAGGCCACTGGGTCTCTTGGCCTAATGTGGGCCCCCAGTATGACTGTTCCTGCGAGTATGCAGAATGCAAGTCTGATGGCATGGGGCAGTAAGCAGGACGGTGCGGAGTATGCACCGACGCAGACGGGGGTAGTAAACTCCCCGGGCGAATGGCTCGGGCTCTGCGGGGGTAGGGCACTATTGGAATCTGGGGGGTCCGTCCCTCCATGTGTCCCTCAGGGACTGGGAGGTGTGGTTCGGACCCCGAAAGGCCAGAAGGTGCCACTGCCTCCGTATGATGGGAAGACGGACCTGAGGGCGTATTTGGCCCAGTTTCACTGCGTGGCCAGAGGCAACGGCTGGGACCAGGTGCAGGGCATGGCACAGCTCACGGCGGCACTGCGGGGTGCGGCATCTGAGGTGTTGACCACGATACCTTTGGAAGGGGCAACACTGGCAGACCTCTATTCGGCCCTAAATAACCGATTTGGTATGGAACAGCAGAGCGAGCTTAAGGCTCAGCTCAGTGGGCACAAACGACACCCGCATGAGACGATGGGGGAATTGGCGCACAATATTCGCCGCGCAGTGGGGATCGCACACGCGAATATGGCGCCGGAGTACCGGGAGGAGCTTGCCCTGGACCATTTTGTCCGGGCGCTTGCGGGCACCGATATCTCGTCAATACTGACCACATGGCGCCCGGAGAACCTCCAGAAGGCGGCTGACACTGCAGCCCGTTGGGAGGCATCAAGGTTGCCGGCTGGAGGGGCTGGGCGACATGCAGTGGCAATCCGGTAGGTGGGCCCCATGAACAACGGTGCGCTGGGAGCCGGGGATACCCTTGGCGACCAGGCACAGTTGGAGAAGATGGTCCAGGGCATGATCGACCATCAGTGGCTGAGATCTGGGCCGAAGTGGTCGGGCCTAGGAGGGGCGGGGGATGGGCCATCAGGGGGTACCCCAATTCAGAACGAGAGGGGGTATAATTCAGAGTCCCGGAGGCGCACACCTTGCCAGGCAAAGTGTTTTAACTGTGGCAAGGAGGGCCAACTGCAGTGGCATTGTAAAGCCCCGTGCAGGGAAGAGCCACGGCCCCAAGGATCACCAACTCCGCCCCGGGCAGACCGGAATAGCCGGGCCCAAACATCACCCCCCCCCCCACCAGTCCCAAGGAAACTAGAAAGTGCCGAACATACAGGGCCGTGTTCAACAGACCCTGATGGAGAAGAGCCCTCAGAGCTGCAGCAGGTCATCAATTGTGGCCAAATTGGCAATGGTAGTTTTACAATTCGGTGCAAAGTTGCTGGCGTAGGGGTAGATGCTGTTGTGGACACAGGAGCAAGCGCCAAGATCATCAGCCCTGTGGTCCTTAATTTGAGTGTGGACGGGTGGGATGAGATCCACCGTCTGCAAAATCATAGTTTGCAGCTAGCTACCGGGGCAACGGCCCCCATCATAGGGCGTGGTTTTGTGACCTTTAAATTGGGCACTGTTAAAAGAGAAATAGAGGTTTGGGTGGCGAAGGTGTGCGACCCATGTCTAATAGGGTTGGATGTGCTGACTGCCGGTGGTTGCAAAATCGACTTCGGCCGAGGAGTCATGCAGATGGGTGGTGAGGAATTGCCATTGGGTGGCATGGGCATGGATGAGAGGGTGGAGCTGGAGGCTCCCGACTCCGTGGTCATTCCCCCGGGTGCCGAGGCAGTGGTCCCGGCCCGGTGGCGGGCACACCCAACCTGGCAGGGCTCCTGCGGCCTGGCCGAACTACTGGCGGGGCAATCAACCCCGGGTTTAGTCGTGGGCCGCACCCTAGTAAACACCGACGGGCCTATCGTGCCCGTCCGGATAATAAATGTTAGCATGGAACCACGCACTATTAAACGGGGCACGAAGGTGGCAGATTGCACCCCAGTGGTGGAAGTTGCAGAACTGAGGGACGATAACATTGAGCTGGACCGGCCCCGGAGGGAGTCTCCAGAGTCTGCTTGGAATTGGCCCGATCCCATTTGCGAGATGGTGAATCGGAGTAGTGTAGATTTGGAGGATGCCCAGCGGGAGGCCTTGCACAAACTGGTCGACCGACATATAGGAATCTTCTCCTTGTCACCTGAGGATATTGGATGTACGGGCCTGGTGAAACACCAGATCCACACCGATGGGGCCCGGCCTGTCCGTCAGCCTGCTCGACGGCTCCCATGGAGCAAGAGAGTGGAGGCTGATGAACAGGTAGAAAAGATGCTCAATGCAGGTGTCATTGAGCCCTCGGGAAGTCCTTGGATGTCACCGGTTGTGCTGGTCAAAAAGAAGGATGGGACCATGCGTTTCTGCGTGGACTATCACCAGCTTAACAATGTGACACTCAAAGACTCCTATCCCCTCCCTCGAATTGACGATACCCTCGACGCCGATTCAGGCTCCAAATGGTTCTCAACTTTGGACCTTAAGAGTGGGTATTGGCAGGTGGAGATGGACAAGACTGGGAAGGAGAAAACGGCATTTTCTACAGGGAAGAGACTGTATCAGTTCACTGTGATGCCGTTCGGTCTGTGCAATACCCCCGCCACCTTTGAGAGATTGATGGAGCGTGTGCGACGCGGCATGCCATGGCAATCATACCTGGTGTACCTGGATGACGTCCTGGTACACGCTAAAATATTTCCCCAGGCAATAGCCAATTTGGACCAGGTGTTTGGGCGCCTCAGGCAGGCAGAGCTGAAATTGAGCCCAGAGAAATGTACTTTGTTCGCGACAGAGGTAGCCTATTTCAGACATGTGATTGGCCGCGAGGGGGTGAAAACCGACCCAGGGAAAATTACAGCGGTAGAGGAGTGGCCGTTACCTACAAACGTTAAGCAGGTGCGGGGTTTTTTGGGTCTTTGCTCCTACTACCGGCGCTTTGTGGCAAACTTTGCAGAGATACCCAGGCCCCTTCACCGGTTAACGGAGAAGGGGTTGAGATTTAATTGGACAGGGGAATGCCATCAGGCCTTCCTCAAATTGAACGGGTGTTTGACATCCACACCCGTTTTAGCGTACCCCGCCGATGACGGGATGTATACCCTGGACACGGATGCAAGCCAGGAAGGATTGGGGGCAGTCTTGTCTCAGACACAGGGGGGCGTGGAAAGAGTGATCGCATATTACAGTCGGGCCTTGAGTAGGCCCGAACGAAATTATTGCGTTACTCGCAAGGAGCTATTGGCTATGCTGTCTGCCATGAGCCATTTCCATCCGTACTTGTACGGGAGGAAATTCTTGGTTCGAACTGACCATTCCTCCTTGCAATGGCTCTTACGGAACCTCACGTAAGCTCTTACGGTTCAAGGAACCAGAGGGCCAAATTGCAAGGTGGTTGGAGAAGTTGCAGCAGTACGATTTCAGTGTGGCCCATAGAGCCGGTAAGGCTCATGGGAACGCCGATGCGCTCTCCCGACGCCCTTCTGGGAGAAAACTGCAAATATTGCACGAGGCATGAGGAGAGGTACCAATTGGCGGATACCTCCCAGAAACTCCTAGCCCGTGCAGCCTGGGTGGTAGGCCCAAATTTGCCAGTAACCGCAGGGGAGGAATTTGGCGGTTTGGCGTGGAGCATGGCCCAGCGGAAAGACCCCGTGATAGGGCCCGTGTACAAGTGGATCCAAGAAAACAAGAGGCCCAATGGGGAGGAGATCACCCCATTCGGGGCGCGAAGTAAAGCGTACTGGGCTCAGTGGAAGACCCTAGAAATGAGGGACAACATCTTGTATCGCAAGTGGGTGGAGACTCCCTCAGAGAGGACTTCTTGGCTGGTGATAGTCCCTGATGGGTTTAAGACCCAAATTTTGAAACAGGTGCACGGTACCCGCGCCGGCGGCCATTTGGGCAGAACAAAAACAATATCTCAGGTCTGCCGGAGATTCTATTGGGTCAACATGGGGCGCTATGTACAGGACTGGTGTGGAGCATGCGACGCCTGTACTGCCAAAAAGGGACCGGCATGGAGGATGAGGGCCCCACTCCAACTCCATCAGGTTGGGGCCCCCCTTGAGCGAGTGGCCATAGACATTTTGGGACCACTGCCCCCCACTCGCCAAGGTAATCGATACATCCTAGTGATGATGGACTATTTCACCAAGTGCTGGGAGGCCTTTGCCCTTCCCAACCTGGAAGCCGGGGTCATGGCAAAGGCCTTCGTAGAAGGATTTGTATGTCGGTACGGGATTCTGGAGGAGCTGCACACTGATCAGGGGCGAAATTTTGAGAGCGAATTGCTAAAAGAGGTGTGCAGGCTCCGAGAAATTCGCAAAACCCGGACAACACCCCTGAGACCACAGTCCGACAGTATGGTGGAGAGGTTCAATAGGACCCTTATCCAACAATTGGCCCTCTTCACCGCCGATAATCAGGAGGACTGGGACGAACATCTCCCGTATCTCCTGATGGCCTATCGTGCGTCCCAACATGGGGTCACCGCCTGTAGTCCGGCGCTGCTCATGTATGGATGGGAGCTGCGAGCCCCCGTGGATTTGCTGTGCGGTCCAACAGACCCCCAGGGGAGGGCTATGCCAGTCGGTTGGAGGAAGGCATGGAAAGAGTCCATGTCTTCGCTCGCCGCCAGCTCCAACAGGCGGGTATGAGGATGAAGCACAGGTACGACCACTGGAGCCAGGTGAGTGAGTACTCTCCGGGGGTGAAGATTTAGTTCTTCAACCCCCGGAGGAGGAAGGGCAGATGCCCGAAACTCACCTCGCCCTGGCAGGGCTTGGGGTTCGTCCTGGCATAAATCAGTGACATGGTCCTTAAAATTTAAATGGGACCACGAGCCCTCCCCCGGATCGTCCAGCCGACCGCCTGAGACCCTACAAGGGCGACCGTACGCCCTCATGGTTAAGTCTTGCTGGAGTAGCCAGAGCTGGAACTACCGCTCCCGCAGAGGCGCAAGGCTTGCAGAGCCTTGCTGCGAGTACAGGATTCCTAAGCAGGGGATAGGAGACCCCCTTTTTTAGGGGGTAGATTTCAGAGACATGGACAGACGTTGAATGTGTAGTGGAGACTTAGTTCAGCTACGTAGAGTAAATGGAACGTGCATGAGTTTTAAGGGATGACGAGGGAGCACGAGTTAGTCAGGGGATTGAATTAGGAAGGATGGCGGTATAGAGTGTTGGTGTGAGTTGTGAAATGGAAAGTGTGTGAGGAATGAGTGAGGGCCAGCGGGCCTGAGTGTGAGTGGAGCGAATGTGGTATGCATGGTGCGAATAATTGGTTGGGGGAAGGAGTGATGCCCACCCAAGTGTACCCCTCCGCACCATCCATCCCTTCGCTCTCGTTGTGGGCCGCTGGACTCACCTTGGTAGATCGCTGAACTCTGAGGAGGCCATTCTGAGGCTTTGTTGGGCCTCGAGACAGGACGCTAGTCTCTCCCGATTCCCCTCCAGAGAGGGAACCTAGGGGTTGGGAGTAGGCTAGGTTGACAGGATAGGTTAGCCGGACAAAGACAATAAAGGGGGTTCGGGAGACAATTATAAAAGGGAAATAAAAATAAAGAGGCTAAATTTTGTTGTTTTTGTAGCAAATTAAGGGAGCGGGTATGGACAGAGATGGGCATAGGCGATAGAGTGGGGGGAGACAGTAGGCGAGGTCCGAGCCCGCCTTCAGAGCGGCCGGCACCACCACACTCCCTCCAGACCTGATGGAACCACACCAGAGGCCGGCCAGCTTCACCTGCCGGCCTGTTGTGCTGCAGCTGCCTGTTCTGCATGGGCTTACCTTGCCATGCCTAGTTGCCTGCCTCTGCCATGACCCCATGCCTACAAGCCCTTGTTTGCATTTGCCCCTGTGTCCATCCAATGCGTGCCAGGACCATCC
>NC_140972.1:99667659-99772659 GCF_056783735.1 Eptatretus burgeri
CGTCACCCCTCGGTGTTTGTTGCAGTCTTGGCGATCACCCTTCCCTTTCCAGAGAGGGACAACAAGGCCCCTCTTCTAATCAGTTGGGATGATGCCTGTGTTCCAGGCAGAGCACAAAACTGCATGTAACGACACGGGTGCAGCATTTCCACCAGCCTTGAGAAGTTCATCATGGATGCCACAGATCCCTGGAGCTTTATCCTGTTTCAACTGGTTCACCGCAGCCCGTGTTTCCACAAGCGAAGGTGGACCACAATTGATTGGAGGGTCAGCAACAGGGATTGTAACACCATTGATGTCAAACTCGACAGCTGGTGGATCAGCCTCGTACAACCGCTCAAAGTAACCGGCCCAGCGAGCCTTCACTTCAGACTCCTCTGTAAAGAGCCTACCACTCTCTGCTCCAACTGCAGTGCTCCAAGGGATGGGCTTGGATGGACGCAATGCGCGAATTCCCCTGTAAGCGGGACGAGAATCACCTGTCCACAGGTGATGCTCTACCCCCTCACAGATTCCTCGCACATAGGCCTCCTTGACTACCCTTAGTGCACGTACAGTTTTACGCCTCAGCTCCTTGAACAGCTCAGCTCTGCCATTCAGCCTGGCCCTGCAACTCTGGTCAATGGTATCCAGTGTCCCTTGAGAGACAAAATTCTTCTTTGCCCTGCGGTGAGTTCCAAGACATCCACCGGCAACATCAAGGACGGTGGTCTTGAAGGTAATCCATAACTCTTCAGGACCCCCCAAAGCACCCAGACACCACAAATGTCCACTCAGCCTGTTCGCAAACTCCTCAGCAACTCTCTCATCTTTGAGCTTGCCAACATCCAGCCTCGGCTGGGATGGTACCATTCTCCAGGATTTAAGGTGCAGCTTTAGAGTTGCTACAACAAACCGGTGGTCAGTATTGAGGAACTGAGCACTCCGGTAGACCCTGCAGTTCTGGATCATCCTCCAGCGACCGTCAACGAGGACATGGTCAATCTCCTTTGCCACACCGCCAGCGTTGGAATACCAAGTCCAACGATGAGCTTGTGGGCGCTGAAACCATGAACCAGCCACACTAAGTCCATGACTTCTTGCAAAGTCAAGGAACTTAGTGCTATTCTGATTCATAGTTCCTGACCCATGGGGACCAACACACGTCTCATAACCATCCCTATCAGTTCCAGTCGATGCATTGATATCCCCCAAGACAAGAAGTGTATCTCGTCTGGGGCACTGATCAACCACAGACTCGAGCATGGCGTAGAATGTGTCCTTCATGGTGATGTCACTCGCCTCAGTCGGAGCATCGACAGAGACCAGGGAAATGACACTGAAGGAGTGACGAATCCTTAGTCTCATAATACGCTCGTTGACCGGTGTTACCTCAATTATCATTGGGGTCAGCTTATTGGACACAGCTGCAACAACTCCTTGAGTATGGTAACCATCAGATCCACCAGACCAATAGTAGGTGTAACCACCCACCATTATCTCGCCACAATCCGGTCTCCGAACCTCAGAGAGTGCTGCAATATCGATGTCCAAACGGTTGGAATAGGTGTACCATATCCCTGTGTGTCATAAGAGGTGACCAGGGTTGCGTCAGGAAGGGCATAAAAACCGATGCCAAATCATTATGCGGACAACAAAACGAGTTTACATACCGGATCGGTCGAGGCCCGGGTTACCAACGACCGCCACCGTTACCGGTGGTCAGCAGGGTACCAGTGGAAATTGTGCTACTGCTGGGCGAAGGAGGAGAAGGAAACGGGAAAGGCCAGTCCGGAGGCAGTGGGAGAGGGGGAAGGGTAGAAGTGTGGAGGTGAGAGTTGGAACAATGACTGGCAAAGGGTGAGAGTTGGCTGATATGGAGAGAAGAAAGGTGGACATACTTTGTGTACAAGAGACCAAGTGGATGGGGAGCAAGGCGAGGAGCATTGGAGGTGGTTTCAAACTGTTCTACCATGGTGTGGATGGGAGGAGAAATGGTGTCGGGGTAATCCTGAAGGAAGATTATGTCAAGAGGGTATTGGAGGTAAGGAGAGTGTCTGACCGAGTGATGAGTGTGAAGTTGGAAATTGAAGGGGTGATGATGAATGTCATCAGTGCATATGTCCCGCATATGGGGTGTGAGATGGAGTATAAAGAAGATTTCTGGAGTGAGTTGGATGACGTGGTGGAGAGTGTATCCAAGGATGAAAGAGTGGTGATTGGAGCAGCTTTCAATTGGCATGTGGGGGAAGGGAATAAAGAGGATAAGGAGGTGATGGGTAGGTACGGTCTCAACAAGAGAAATGTGGAAGGGCACATGGTGGTAGAGTTTGCAAAAAGAATGGAAATGGCAGTGGTAAATATGTATTTCAAGAAGAAGAAGGAACACAGGGTGACGTACAAGAGTGGAGGAAAGTGCACACAGGTGGATTACATCTTAAGCAAGAGATGCAACCTGAAAGAGATGAGAGACTGTAAGGTGGTGGCAGGGGAGAGTGCAGCTGGACAGCATCGATTGGTGGTCTGTAGGATGATTGTGGAGTTGCGGTTGAGGAAGAGAGTGAGGCTGAACCAAGGACCAGATGGTGGAAGCTGAAGGAGGAAGACTGTTACGTGGAATTTAGGAAGGAGGCGAGACAGGTGTTGGATGGTGGTAAAGATGGGTGGGATGATTGGGCAACTACAGCAGAAGTGGTGAGGGAGATAGCTTGGAAGGTACTTGGTGTGACATCTGGACAGAGGAAGGAAGACAAGGAGACTTGGTGGGGGAACGAGGAAATACAGGAAAGTATAAGGAAGAAGGGGTTGGCGAAAGAAGGGGTTAGTGAAAAAGAAGTGGGATAGCCAGAGAGATGAAGAAAGTAGGCAGGAGTACAAGGAGTGGTTGCGCAAGGCAAAGAGAGAGGTGGCAAAGGCTAAGGAAAAGGCATATGGCGAGCTGTATGAGAAGTTGGAGACAAAGGAAGGGGAAAAGGATTTGTACCGATTGGCCAGACAGAGGGACCGAGCTGGGAAGGATGTGCTGCAGGTTAGGGTGATAAAGGACGCAAATGGGAATGTTCTGACGAGCGAGGAGAGTGTGTTGAGAAGGTGGATGGAGTACTTTGAGGAGCTGATGAATGAAGAAAATGAGAGAGATGGTTGGAAGAGGTGGAGATAGTGAATCAGGAAGTGGGGTGGATCAGTAAGGATGAAATGAGGACTTCTATGAACAGGATGAAGAGTGGAAAGGTGGTTGGCCCAGATGATATACCAGTGGAGGCATGGATGTGTTTATGAGAGATGTGGAGGAGAGAGCGAAATGGAGACGGTTGATCCGCTGTGGCGACCCCCAACGGGAGCAGCCGAAAGAAAAAGAAGACAATATGTATGTTGTTGTTCATCTTTCGGCTGCTCCCTTTAAGGGTCGCCACAGCGGATCATCCCTCATGATCCGCATACTGATTTGGCACAGGTTTTACGCCGGATGACCTTCCTGACGCAACCCTGGTCGCCTCTTACGACACAGGGATAAGGATTTGGTTTCGTCATGATTGCGGCCTGCCCGACACCCTCTCAGAGCGATCCTCCAACCCAAGCCTCCAAGTAGCCGGATGAGAGGCGCACGCGACCACGCCCCGGTAAGAAGAGATATACACACACACACACACACACACACACACACACACACACACACACACACACACACACACACAGTCGAGGCTCGTATAAGAGCGAACATACAGAACGTATAACAAGGGGAGCAGGAGACAAGAGGGACAGGAGTGGGAAGCCCATAACAGTGGGGAATAGACACAGGAGATCTGTGCAAGGGAGAGGGATGGAGGCGAGGTACACGTGGTAAACAAGATAGACACAACAGGAATTTTCAGGAAGGAAAGCAGGGAATATGAAGGGGATGAGTTTGGAGTGGATTAACGGGGGTAGAAAAGATCATGGTTTTGGATGGGGGGACATAACAGGTGGTTGTGAACAGCTATTTTGAAGACGTGGAGGGAGGAATGGGATTGAAGATTGTGTGGGTGTTTGTTCAAAAGGTGTGAAAAATAGTGGAATGAAAGAGTAAAGGTGAGCAGTGATTCGTGATTTTGGTAGTTTTACCAGAAGGTGGTTGCAGGTGGGCATTGAGCGTCCTCTGGAAATATGGGTGGGACAGATCACAGACAGAGTGGGGGGGGGGGGTGGGGTAGAGGTGAGGCCAGAGAGGATACAGTGGAAGACAGAAGGACCACTGACCTGCCTGTGGTGAGAGAGCGAGAAAATATTGCGGAGATACCAATGATCTTAAATGCCTTGGTTTACCTGTTATGCTTGGGTCAACCTTGGGTCAACAGGAAAGGCAAACAAGATACCAGAAACCTTGGGTAAACAGGAAACACAAACAAGATACCAGGAAACCTTGGTTAAACAGGAAACACAAACAAGATACCAGGAAACCTTGGGGAAACAGGAAACGCAAGCAAGATACCAGGAAACCTTTGGTAAACAGGAAACACAAATAAGATACCAGGAAACCTTGGTTAAACAGGAAATGCAAACAAGATACCAGGAAACCTTGGTTAAACAGGAAACACAAACAAGATACCAGGAAACCTTGGTTAAACAGGAAACACAAACAAGATACCAGGAAACCTTGGGGAAACAGGAAACGCAAACAAGATACCAGGAAACCTTTGGTAAACAGGAAACACAAACAAGATACCAGGAAACCTTGGGTAAACAGGAAACACAAACAAGATACCAGGAAACCTTGGTTAAACAGGAAACACAAACAAGATACCAGGAAACCTTGGGGAAACAGGAAACACAAACAAGATACCAGGAAACCTTGGGTAAACAGGAAACGCAAACAAGATACCAGGAAACTTTGGGTAAACAGGAAACACAAACAAGATACCAGGAAACCTTGGGGAAACAGGAAATGCAAACAAGATACCAGGAAACCTTGGGGAAACAGGAAACGCAAACAAGATACCAGGAAACCTTTGGTAAACAGGAAACACAAACAAGATACCAGGAAACCTTGGTTAAACAGGAAACACAAACAAGATACCAGGAAACCTTGGGGAAACAGGAAACGCAAACAAGATACCAGGAAACTTTGGGTAAACAGGAAACACAAACAAGATACCAGGAAACCTTGGGGAAACAGGAAATGCAAACAAGATACCAGGAAACCTTGGGGAAACAGGAAACACAAACAAGATACCAGGAAACCTTGGGGAAACAGGAAATGCAAACAAGATACCATGAAACCTTGGGGAAACAGGAAACACAAACAAGATACCAGGAAACCTTTGGTAAACAGGAAACACAAACAAGATACCAGGAAACCTTGGTGAAACAGGAAACACAAACAAGATACCAGGAAACCTTTGGTAAACAGGAAACACAAACAAGATACCAGGAAACCTTGGGTAAACAGGAAACACAAACAAGATACCAGGAAACCTTGGTTAAACAGGAAACACAAACAAGATACCAGGAAACCTTGGGGAAACAGGAAACGCAAGCAAGATACCAGGAAACCTTGGTTAAACAGGAAACACAAACAAGATACCAGGAAACCTTGGGGAAACAGGAAACGCAAACAAGATACCAGGAAACCTTTGGTAAACAGGAAACACAAACAAGATACCAGGAAACCTTGGTTAAACAGGAAACACAAACAAGATACCAGGAAACCTTGGTTAAACAGGAAATGCAAACAAGATACCAGGAAACCTTGGGTAAACAGGAAACACAAACAAGATACCAGGAAACCTTTGGTAAACAGGAAATGCAAACAAGATACCAGGAAACCTTGGGAAAACAGGAAACACAAACAAGATACAAGGAAACCTTGGTGAAACAGGAAACGCAAGCAAGATACCAGGAAACCTTGGGAAAACAGGAAACACAAACAAGATACCAGGAAACCTTGGTTAAACAGGAAACACAAACAAGATACCAGGAAACCTTTGGTAAACAGGAAACACAAACAAGATACCAGGAAACTTTGGGTAAACAGGAAACACAAACAAGATACCAGGAAACCTTTGGTAAACAGGAAACACAAACAAGATACCAGGAAACTTTGGGTAAACAGGAAACACAAACAAGATACCAGGAAACCTTTGGTAAACAGGAAACACAAACAAGATACCATGAAACCTTGGGTAAACAGGAAACGCAAGCAAGATACCAGGAAACCTTGGGTAAACAGGAAACACAAACAAGATACCAGGAAACTTTGGGTAAACAGGAAACACAAACAAGATACCAGGAAACTTTGGGTAAACAGGAAACACAAACAAGATACCAGGAAACCTTTGGTAAACAGGAAACACAAACAAGATACCATGAAACCTTGGGTAAACAGGAAACGCAAGCAAGATACCAGGAAACCTTGGGTAAACAGGAAACACAAACAAGATACCAGGAAACCTTGGTTAAACAGGAAATGCAAACAAGATACCATGAAACCTTGGTGAAACAGGAAACGCAAGCAAGATACCAGGAAACCTTGGGTAAACAGGAAACACAAACAAGATACCAGGAAACCTTGGGTAAACAGGAAACACAAACAAGATACCAGGAAACTTTGGGTAAACAGGAAACACAAACAAGATACCAGGAAACTTTGGGTAAACAGGAAACACAAACAAGATACCAGGAAACCTTTGGTAAACAGGAAACACAAACAAGATACCATGAAACCTTGGGTAAACAGGAAACGCAAGCAAGATACCAGGAAACCTTGGGTAAACAGGAAACACAAACAAGATACCAGGAAACTTTGGGTAAACAGGAAACACAAACAAGATACCAGGAAACTTTGGGTAAACAGGAAACACAAACAAGATACCAGGAAACCTTTGGTAAACAGGAAACACAAACAAGATACCATGAAACCTTGGGTAAACAGGAAACGCAAGCAAGATACCAGGAAACCTTGGGTAAACAGGAAACACAAACAAGATACCAGGAAACCTTGGTTAAACAGGAAATGCAAACAAGATACCATGAAACCTTGGTGAAACAGGAAACGCAAGCAAGATACCAGGAAACCTTGGGTAAACAGGAAACACAAACAAGATACCAGGAAACCTTGGGTAAACAGGAAACACAAACAAGATACCAGGAAACACAAACAAGATACCAGAAAACCTTGCGTAAACAAGATAACAGGAAACCTTGGGTAAGAAGATACCAGGAAAGCTTGGGTCAACAGGAAAGGCAAACAAGATACCAGGAAACCTTGGGTAAACAGGAAAATGTAAACAAGTTTCCAGGAAACCATGGGTAAACAGGAAACGCTTACAAGATACCAGAAAACGTTGGGTAAACAGGAAACCCAAACAAGATACCAGGAAACCTTGGGTAAACAGGAAGCACAAACAAGATACCAGGAAATACAAACAAGATACCAGAAAGCCTGGGGCAAACTAGATACCAGGAAATCTTGGGTAAACCGGAAACGCAAACAAGATTCCAGGAAAGTAATTTCACTGTTAAACGACAAACGCACGTCAAAAACATTTTTTCAGCTGAAGTAACAAATATCTGAAGGACAAGTGAGACCAATGTTATGTATAACAAAGAAACAAGCAGTCATAGACTGGTACTTACGAAATACTCAACTTGACCTCTGACTTTCTCTCATAAAAGCTGTCTCTGGAGAAGGTAGCGACGCAAACCAGAAGTTTCTCCGATGATTCTGTCCCAAACCATCAGAAATTGAATGTTTGACCTCACTGTGACCTTGACCTTTGACCGATTTTGACCAAAATCTAATCAGCGCTAGACATCACCCTCCTGAATCACGTGGTGCAATTTGACATTGGTAGCTTCTTCCGTTCTCGAGTTATCGTGCCTACAAACAAACAAACAAACATACAAACAAACAAACAAACAAGCAGTCATAGACTGGTACTTACGAAATCGTCAACTTGACCACTGACCTTCTCGAATAAAAGCTGTCTCTCGAGAAGGTAGCGAGGCAAACCAGAAGTTTCTTCGATGATTCTGTACCAAACCATCAAAAATCGAATGTTTTGGATATTTGACCTCACTGTGACCTTGACCTTTGACCGATTTTGACCAAAATCTAATCAGCGCTAGCCACCACCCTCCTGAATTACGTGGTGTAATTTTACATTGGTAGCTTCTTCCGTTCAAGTTATTTTTTGGATGTTTGACCTCACTGTGACCTTGACCTTTGACCGATTTTGACCAAAATCTAATCAGCACTAGCCATCACCCTCCTGAATCATGTGGTGTAATTTGACATTGGGAGCTTCTTCCGTTTGAGTTATTTTTTGGATGTTTGACCTCACTGTGACCTTTACCTTTGACCGATTTTGACCAAAATCTAATCAGCACTAGCCATCACCCTCCTGAATCATGTGGTGTAATTTGACATTGGTAGCTTCTTCCCTTCTCGAGTTATCTGTACCAAAACATCAAAAATCGAATATTTGACCTCACTGTGACCTTGACCTTTGACCGATTTTGACCAAAATCTAATCAGCGCTAGACATCACCCTCCTGAATCACGTGGTGCAATTTGACATTGGTAGCTTCTTCCGTTCTCGAGTTATCGTGCCTACAAACAAACAAACAAACAAACAAGCAGTCATAGACTGCTACTTACAAAATCGTCAACTTGACCACTGACCTTCTCGAATAAAAGCTGTCTCTCGAGAAGGTAGCGAGGCAAACCAGAAGTTTCTTCGATGATTCTGTACCAAACCATCAAAAATCGAATGTTTTGGATATTTGACCTCACTGTGACCTTGACCTTTGACCGATTTTGACCAAAATCTAATCAGCGCTAGCCACCACCCTCCTGAATTACGTGGTGTAATTTTACATTGGTAGCTTCTTCCGTTCAAGTTATTTTTTGGATGTTTGACCTCACTGTGACCTTGACCTTTGACCGATTTTGACCAAAATCTAAGCAGCACTAGCCATCACCCTCCTGAATCATGTGGTGTAATTTGACATTGGTAGCTTCTTCCGTTCTCGAGTTATCTGTACCAAAACATCAAAAATCGAATATTTGACCTCACTGTGACCTTGACCTTTGACCGATTTTGACCAAAATCTAATCAGCACTAGCCATCACCCTCCTGAATCACGTGGTGTAATTTGACATTGGTAGCTTCTTCCGTTCTCGAGTTATCGTGCCTACAAACAAACAAACAAACAAACAAACAAACAAACGGAAGTCATCAATATACTTACGAAATCTTTAGATTTCATAAGTAAGAAACACACAAACAGAGGACGGAAGTTACCAATATTCTTACGAAATCTAACAAATGAGATTACACAAACCAACTTTGTTTAGATTCTTAATTAATCTCTCGCAAGGTTCAGTGTTCGATGTCCACACGACGTTCTTCATGCGCTCTTCGTGTGGCTGCTTCTCCATATCGCACTACAACATTAAACTTCGAAACACTTCACTCGTTAAAACAAAACACAGAAATCGCTTTGAAGCTTAATGTGGACACCACAAAAAGGAGATATAAAGTGTTAAAAAAACAAGATGTGAATCACCATTAAAACATCATCCCAACAGCTGCTACACCACCATAACTATTTGCACAGCAAACCAAAATGAAAGGTTTGATCGTTGTATGAAAACTAATGTTGTCAGCAACCATTATGTACCTCTCAAATTAATCTAATTCTCAATAACAACAGAGAGGTGTAAACCAGTTCAGGTGCTAAACATTTTCTCACAAATTAACGAACTACTGAATTGGTGGACCAAAAAGAAACAGAAAATGGTGATGACCCTATCGGCACAAGCCATCAAATCTTGACTGCAGAAAAAGCCTCCGACTGCACCGGACAGACCATTTTCTCTTTCAAGACCACAGCAAAGGAGACGATTAATCCAGCGACTGTCGTCACAATGATGGAGTTGGATTTTTGAGAACAGCGGCCATGCCGTAGAGTTCCCACAATAGGGTCCCGTGACCGTTTTTCTGGGACCAAGGTTTGAAGGTTGATTTGAGTCAATTTGAGGGTGCTGATTAAAATGAGCTGGGGTGAACCTCGTGAAAATGTGGCCTAACTCGGCCAGATGCGAAAATTCAAAATGGCCGCCATGCTACTTCCAGTGTATCAAAAATTGCATATCTTTGGTTCTGCATGTCCGATTTTTATGATTTTTGGGTCAAAATATATGTTTTGAAGGTCAAGGATGTCATATTACCATTCCAGATTGTTATATTTAAAGGTTAAGTCACAAAATATGAAATATAACTTTTCAGGGGTCAAATCCTGGATGTCATATATATGGCTTGCAAGCCAGATTATTTTTGTAAATGATGCCTATGGTGTGGAAAATTCCATCAAAGACAGTGAGCATGAGCGTCCTAAATCCACGACAGCATAAATAGATGGGTCCAGAAATGTGTTCATGAAAACATCAGATAGGTTTCCTGCCACAAAGAACTTCCAGGTGCTGTTCAGCAATGAGGGAAACAAACAAAGGCTGCAAAAGTTTCTCAAGGATGAGTTCACCAAGCTTGTAAAGAATCATTACATAGAGAAATTGACTTTGTGTACTCCATCAGGCAAAATTGTTGGAACATCGCCTCCAGAGAAAGGATGGAAGAATTTGAATGTAGTCACATTGAGACGGACACAAGGCTGTTCTTCATCTATTCGCAAATCCGAAAAGCAGGAAAAATGGAGACAGTCGTGATTGATGCCGAGGACACAGATGTAGTGATTCTTTCTGCATATGTTGCACATCAACTGGAGGGCACCCTTGCTATCAAACGGAAAGACAAAATCATCAGCTGCAGAGACCTTTGCTCTGATGATGTAGCTGAAATATTAATCCCATTACACATCCATAGTGGATCTGATACAACGTCTGGCTTCTATGGACATGGGAAAAACAGTTTATGAAAAAGGAACAGGAACTCAGGAGGCACGCAATCTTTTGAAAGATGTTGGCAAAACACTTCAAGTGACACAAGAGGTGTTTCAGCAAATGGCCACATTCACTATTAGACAAATCTATAATGACACAATCAGTAAAACGTTAGGTGAAGCCAGAGCACGGAAGTGGGGTCAGATGAAAAACAAGTCCACGTCCCGCATCCCACCAGATCCAGATTCTCACAATCTGCATGTGACGCGAGTTAACTACCAAGTTTACATTCAACTAAACGATGACAAGCCGGATGCACCCCCAAATCCTACCAACCATGGATGGACAATGAAAGACGGTAGATGTGTGTCAATGAGGTATACCCATGATGCACTCCCAAGAAGTTTACATGACTTGGTTGAACAAGAACAGACATTGTTGCACGATGATGATGAGGCTGAAAGTAATGATGAAGTTTGTGACTCTGGAGCCAGCGACTCAGATAGTGACTGAAGGATGACATGTATGTGTTTCAATGGAGATTTCATTTCATTTCATTTACAACTGTAAAAACATTGCCACACTCAAAATATAAGAGATGTTAATATTATTTTATTTTACTGTCTTAGATGAAAGACAGTTTGGACAGTACATCAAACTTTGGTCAATGCAAATTACAAGAATACTTCCCGGGAAAGCGTCAATTGCCGGGAATTCAGATAATTCATGTTTTATTTCATTTTTCCATTGAAACAGTGTTGCTCTACAGACAAAATAAAGGAATGTTGATATTCTTTCATCATATTACTATTCTAGATAAAGTACAGGAGGGATATACAAAAGAATGGTATAACCTACCTGAACAGTGTAAAAGTTGAGAAATTGATATCATGTACACATCATGTTCTGAAAATAGACAATGATTGTGTCCTTCTCTTCTTGTCTCAATTTGTTGTGCACTCCCACATATAAACAAACATTTACTTGCATGAAAAGATTCACTGCCAATAATATTATGAGAAGAAAATTGATTTTTTTTACTATTTTCCAGATGTTACTCGACGACAATCTTGGATTTGGCCCCTGAAAAGTTATATTTCATATTTTGTCACTTAACTCTTAAATATAACAATCTGGAATGGTAATATATGACATCCTTGACCTTCAAAACGTATATTTTGACCCAAAAATCAAAAAATCGGACATGTAGAACCAAAGATATGCAATTTTTGATATACTGGAAGTAGCATGGTGGCCATTTTGAATTTTCGCGTCTGGCCGAGTTAGCCCACATTTTCACGAGGTTCACCCCAGCTCATTTTAATCAGCACCCTCAAATTGACTCAAATCAACCTTCAAACCTTGGTCCCGGAAAAACGGTCATGGGACCCTATTGTGGGAACTCTACTAATGTGAAGGAACACTTTCTCAAGAAGACCACTTCTTACCTCCTGAACCGAAGGTGGATGGAGGTTCTGGTTTCACCCATGTCTTGTCTGGTTGTTTGTGAACAGAATATCTCAAAAAGTTGCTGATGGATTCAGACAAAACTTGGTGGGCAGTTTAAGTCACAAAGAAGAATTGATTCAACTTTTGTGAAGATCCGAATGTGGATTCAGATCTGAGAATTTTAAAATGATTTTTTTAACGATTGTGATCGGGCCAAAAAACGACATGCAGCACGATATCTCAAAGTTGTGGATGGATTCCGACGAAACTTGGTGGGCAGGTTCGGTATGTCACAAGAAAGAATCGATTCGATTTTGGTGAAGATCCAAATCCAGATCTGGATCTGAGAATTTTTCAGCGATTCGTCACCATTGAGTGATCGGGCCAAAAAATGATATATATTGTACAATATCTCAAAAAGTTGTGGACAAATTCATATGAAACTTCATAGATGAGTTGGTTCGGTCACAAGAACAAGCCAATTAAGTTTTAATTCAGGTCTGATTCCAAGTTCAGCCTATCAGTGAGATATAAAACGGAAACGAATCAGCCTGGTGGAGATATGTGCTCGACTAAGTGCCCTTCTCGTTCTTAATTCAGGTCACAGAGGGCATTCACCTTTTGGAAGATGGACATTATGAGATGCCATTCCCTTTTAGAGAAGTTGATCTCCAACTACCAAACGATTAGACCGTAGCAGCTCATCGTTTGAAGCATACAGTGGGATGGCTGGTGAAAAATCCATAACGACACAATGATTTATGTTGATTTCATGAACAACCTAATTCACTCCAACTCCACTGAAAGGGTACCTGAAACCTGTCTACACAAGAGAGATGGAAAGGTCTTGTGCATACCACATCATGAGATCTACCATCCTATAAAAAAACCTGGTAAAATCCAGGTGGTATTTGACTGAAGTGTAAAGTATTGCAGAGGATCGTTGAATGACTAAACTCGACCCTGAAACTCCATCAATGTCCATACCAGGCCTGGACTTGATGAATACTCTTGCTCAAGTTCTTTGTCGATTGCACCTGGAACCAATCGCCTTTATGTGCGACATTAAACAAATGTGCTACCAATTTAATGTTAATCCAGAGCACAGGGACTTCTTGAGATTTTTGTGGTGACCGAATGGAGATCGAGAGCAAGTTACCTGTTCAGAGCAGGTTCTTCACCTGAATGCGCAAACTTCGATCTGAAGCAAACTGCCAAAGCCAATGCAGGCGAGTGTGAAAAGAAAGCAGTGGACTTTGCGTTTCGAGACTTCGATGTGGACGATGGTTTAAAGTCTGTCCCCTCAGTTAAAGATGCCACCACACCGATTGAACAAAGCATGAAAATGTGGCAATGGTGGCTTGGAGCTACACAATTTATTTTCAATTCAAAAGAAGCGATATCGACACCAAGCAAAATGACCGAACAACCTTGACCTGACATTTGACATTCTGCCTGCAGAGAGGGCACTCGGAAGTCATTGGTGCATCTCTTTAGACACGTTTCAGTTTCACATCACTTGACGTGGGATATTGTCAACAATAAGCTCTATATTTGACTCCCTTTGGTTCTTTGCCCCAGTGATATTGACTGGTAAACAGCTTTTACAGCAGATGTACAAGGACAACACTGACTGGCACAGCCCTTTGCCTAAGGAACTATGAGCTGTTCGGGAGCAATGGAGAAACAGTCTAAGTTTAAGTTTAAGACGATCAAGATGCAACAAGGTGTTAAACCTGCAGACTTTAGAAATGTTGTAACGAAGGAACTGCATTACTTTTCGAATGCTAGCATGACTGCCTATCATTAGTGCTTCTACTTATGGCAAGCAAACAGCAAAGGGGAGGCCCTAGTCATTGGAAAGTTCAGAGTGACTCCACTCTGACCAATAACCATACATCTTGAGCTGACCCTTGCAGTTGTCTCTGTCCGGGTAAGTGAGTTCTTCAAACACGAGATCAGACTGAAGAATGTAAGCCATATATTCTGGACAGTAAAGTGGTCTTGGGCTACGTCATCAATGAGGCTCGTCGGCTCCAAGTATTTGTAGCGAACAGAATTAAGGATTACACTGAATCATCTCAGTGAAGGTATGTTTCTACTAAAGATAACCCAGCTGATGTGGCATCTGGTGGGAGTGGTGTGGAAAACTTGCAAGAGTCAATCTGGATAAATGGATATAAATTCCTCTGGAACCCTGAAATAGACTGTTAAGGAGCTCTACCCTCTGAACCCAGAAGACCCAGAGGTTAGAGAAGTCAAGGTGGCAGCTACCCATGTGAGACCAGTGCCTGAGATATTTGAGCCACAGACACTGAAACACTTCACTTCTCTGATTGGGTTCGTGCGAAAGGAGCCATTGCTGACTGTTTGAAATTCCAGGCTTTTCTGTGAGAACGAGTATTAAACAACAAAAAAATCTGGGATTGAGCATGATAACCCTCTCCATGGACATACTAACGTAGAGGATCTTGAGCAAGCTAAAATGGAGATCCTCAGACTGGTCCAGAGTCAGTCCTTCGAAGGAGAGATGAAAGTGCTCAATGGGATAAATTATCGTGAGACCTTGTTGAGCAACGAATGAGCTCATGCGAGGTCATCTTCCCTGAAGCAAACCAGCCCATTATACAAGTTGGACCCTTTTGTTGATGGTAATGGGATCCTTATGGTTGAGTCATCTCAAAAGGTCCAGCCTTTCACACAACACCAAACATCCAGCGATTCCACTGATACATCATTACCTCAACACAATGGTGATGCTGCACTTCCATGAGAAGATTGGGCATCAAGGTCGATGCATGACGGTCAATGAAATTCGAGCAGGAGGGTTTTGCATCGTTAGCTGTAGCTTTGCGACAGCAAAGATGATCTACAAATGCATCAGTTGTCGAAAACTGTACGGGACGTCTCAAGAGCAAAAGATGGCCAATTTACCAATGGGTAGAGTGGAGCCAGCTCCTCCGTTTACGTACTCTGTGGTGTATCATTCAATACCCTTCGCCGCTTCATCGGTTTACGAGGTCCAATTATTCAGTTACGTTCCGATTGTGGAACGAACTTTGTCGGATCTGAGAAAGAGCTCAAGGAAGCATTTGAAAAGATGGATCAATATCAAGTTGGAGAGTTGTTGTTGTTGAAGGAATCGTGTGACTCCTTTGAATTTCGCAGAAATGTCCTGAAAGCAAGTCATATGGGAGGTGTGAGGGAGTGCTGAATAAGGACCGTGTGTCGTGTTTTGACAGGACTTTCACACCAAGTGGGACACCAGTTGGACGATGAATGTCTGCATACATTGATGACACAAGCAGCTGCAACAGTGAACAGTTGCCCGTTAACCACAGACATCCTGAATGATGTAATGTCGTTGGAGCTGTTGACGCCAAATCACTTAACCATGAAATCCCAAATCATTCTGACACCTCCTGGGAACTTTCAACGAGCGGATTTGTTTTCCGTAAAAGATGGCACCGGGTGTAGCAGTTGGCAAACGTGTTTTGGTACCACTGGTGACGAGAGTACTTGCAATTACTGCAACTGAAGCACAAATGGTTCTCCCAAGAAGAAATCTTCAAGTTGGTGCCTTGATCTTAATCGAGGATAAAGATATCCCGTGTAATCAGTGGAAACTCATGATCGAGTCCATGAGACATCCCTAGATGATGACGGCCGTGTCCGTAAAGCCGAGCTTGCACAGTAGGCACTTCTAGCTTAGACACCAAAGGTAGGCATACAGATGCAGTCACTTATATCAGGAAGGAGCAATTCAGAAGTTAATTCGTTTGCTGGAAAATGTTTCGTTCGCTGAACTGGTTTACACCTCTCTGGTTGTTATGGGAAATTGGATTAATTTTGGAGGTATTTAATGGCTGGTGACGATATAAGTTTTCATATAATGATCAAACCTTTCATTTAGGTTTTACTGTGCTAATAGTTATGGTGGTGTCACAGCCATTGGGATGATGTTTCAATGGTGATTCACATCTTGTTTTTTTTAACAACACTTTACATCTCGTTTTTGTGATGTCCACCAACCACATTAGGCTTCAAAGATATTTCTGTGTTTTAACGAGTGAAGTGTTTCGAATTTTCATGTTGTAGTGCGATCTGGAGAAGCAGCCACGTGAAGAGCGCATGAAGAACGTCGTGTGGACATCGAACACTGAACCCTGCGAGAGATCAAGGATCCAAACAAAGTTGGTTTGTGTAATCTCATTTGTTTGTTGGATATATAAAACATTGGTCTCATTGGTCGTTTGGATATTTTGTTACTTCAGCTGTCAGAAATGGTTTTGAAGTGCATTTGTTGTTTTACAGTGAAATTGCTTTTCAAACGGTCCATGATTCGCCATTGCCGTCTTCTCGTACAGAATGACAAACTATGGATGATTGTTTGTATCAAAGCAGAAATTGTGAACTGCAATTATTGTAACTTGTAGATGGAGATCTGTCAGTAATTTGCTGTTTGTTCGTCATGTTGTATTTTCACGGAGCCATTGAATAAAATGGATTCTGTACGAGACCCAAGGTTTCCTGGTATCTCGTTTGCGCAGTGTTCCGCTGCTACAAAACCTGAACCCGAATGGTTAAATGATTGGTTCCAGGCAGAATCTACAAAAAACTCATTTGTCAAGTCTGGGCCTTGCAAGAGGGCATCGTTTTCGGATCTTTTGCCATACTTCGCACTGCAGTCAAATACCACCCGGATTTCACCAGGTTTTTTTAGGATGGTACATCCAATGATGTGATATATACAAGATATTTCCATCTCTCTTGTGTAGACCAGTTTCAGGAACCCTTTCGCGGAGCCAGAGTTAATTAGGTTGTTCATGGAATCAACAAAATGTTGTGATATTTTGGATTTTTCACCAGCCGTCCCTTTAGAGTTTAGATTCTTCAAACGATGAGCTGCTACTGTCTCATTGTTCAGTAGTTGGGGATCAACTTCTCTAAAAGGGAGTGGCATCTCATAACTTTCACCTTCCAAAAGGTGAATGCCCTCTATGACCTCAGTTAAGAACAAGCGGTCTTCTTGAAAAAGTGTTCCTTCTCATGACTGCTATTCACAAAAATCCAACTCCATCATTCTGATGACAGTCAATGGATTAATCGTTTCCTTTGCTGTGGTCTTCACAGAGAAAATGGTCTGTCCGATGCAGCCAGAGGCTTTTGCTGCAGTCACCATTCGATGGCTTATGCCGATAGGGTCATCAACATTTTCTGTTTCGTTTGGGTCGATGATTGCCACTAACCCCAACCAATGTCTGTTCGCTGTCCATAGGGTTCGTTCGTGCATGGTGGTATTACATTGCACGTTGCTAGTGCTCATGGATAGTTACATCCTATTAACAGGCCTACGTACCTCTACATTCAGCACTGGGGTAAGATGATGGGATATCCATTCCAGATGCAGCCAGTTGAGCCATGTCAGAGGTTTGAATGTTGGCAGGGTTTATTCGTCATCCCATAACATGACCTGTTGGCAGGAATGATTCCCCTCGAATATGCAGCCAGTGGAAGAATTTTCAGGTCATTCTTGTCGCCATGGACCACAAGACCATCACTGCGATGATTTTCAGCAACTATATCCTTGGACAGCGCTGTAGAGGAATAACATGACAGGTTAAGCACCAAGATCAAGCGCATCACAAGTTTCTTGGAGGATGAATGTTGTGTCCGATTGGATGCCCAAAAGGGTGGAGACGAGTCTCTCATATCATTGTTGGCTGTTTCCCGGTGTGACATCCAGACGGGAACGATCATTAAACATTTACTGCCATTCCCTGTAATGTTTACATGGCTCACACTTGTGTTTGTCTGAGCCGAATGCATTTCTTCCCTGGGACTAGATGTTTGGGGCTTACGGGAATCACAATGCAGTGAGGTCAGGTGCTGATTTGAGCAGATCATACATTGTCTGCAGTATTTCCATCTGTGGCCCTGATATAGACATCTATAACGGCCCTTTACTATTGGCATAGTCCTTTCTTTACTATGTTTTACCATTAAGGTTCCCCAGCTCTGTGGTATCATTGTCATCCTCCATACAAAGTTTATTAACTCAAATAATGGTTTGGTTGTTCTAGAACGTTTTTCTACACTAAATAGGGGGTTACATTTATTCCCTGAAACACTTTAATTCCATCTCAGTACTGTCGGTCACCGACAGCTGTGTTTAGAACAAGTGGTTTTCTTGTCAACGTTGTGAAAACGTGAAACGTTCCTGAAAAATGCTGCGAATGTCAGGGCAGTTTCAATGGGAAAAAGGGTGATAGGTTCCCAGTTGTTCACGATTCATAAGGGAAAATCAAAAAAATCCCGTGAAAAACAGAACAGAAAATGCAAAAAAAAAAAAAACAACAAAAAAAAAAACGTGAATATGCCTGCAAATGCACCCTGAAACAAACCTGAATACGCCCGCAAAACCTGCGAAAATGCAAAATAATAATAATCAAAATAATAATAAATCACGCAAATATGTCTGCAAAAAACCCACCAATGCGCCTGCAAAAAAACACGAATACGCCAGCAAAAAAAGAAGAAACAAGAAAACGCCAACGGAAAGCCACAAATACATCTGAGAACTGTGAATACACCCGCAAAAACGAAAAAAAAGGGTGAATACGTTCGCAAAAAAGAAAAAAACGGAATACACCCACGAAAAAAAACCACCAAAACACCTACGAATACATCTGAAAAAAATTAATACATCCACTAAAATGCAAAAAAAAAACTTTTTTTTAAAAAAGGGTGAATATACCCACAAAAGAGAAAAACTGCGAATACACCAACAAAAAAAAACTTTCTAAAAAGGGTGAATACACCTACAAAAGAGGAAAACCGCAAATACACCCACAAAAACACACAAAAACTTTCTAAAAAGAGTGAATACACCCACTAAAGAAAAAAAAAACGTGAATAGACCCACAAAAACAAAAAACTTGTCTTTTTAAAGGGTGAATACACCCACAAAAAAACTTTTTTTTAAAGTGTAAATACACCCACAAAAGAGAAAAACTATGAATACACCCACAAAAACAAGAATTTTTTTTTTAAAGGGTGAATACACCCACAAAAGAGAAAAAACGACGAATACACCCACAAAAACACAAAAAAAACTTAAAAAAAAAAGTGTGAATCCACCCACAAAAGAGAAAAACTACGAATACACCCACAAAAACACAAAAAATAAATTTTAAAAAGGGTGAAGACACCCACAAAAGAGAAAAACGGTGAATACACACACAACAACACAAAAAAAACTTTTTAAAAAGGGTGAATAAACCCACAAAAGAGAAAAACCACGCATACATCTGAAAACCGCGAATACACCCACAAAAACACGAAAAAATTTTTTTTTATAAAGGGTGAATACACCCACAAAAGAGAAAAACCGTGAATACACCCACAAAAACACAAAAAAAAACTTTCTAAAAAGAGTGAATACACCCACGAAAGAAAAAAAACGTGAATCGACCCACAAAAACACAAAAAAAAACTTGTCTTTTTAAAGGGTGAATACACCCACAAAAGAGAGAAACTATGAATACACCCACAAAAAAAACACAAAAAACGTTCTAAAAAGGGTGAATACACCCACAAAAGAGAGAAACTACGAATACACCCACAAAAACACAAAAAACTATTTTTTAAAAAGGGTGAATACACCCACAAAAGAGAAAAACGGCGAATACACCCACAAAAACACAAAAAAACTTTTTTTTTTAAAGGGTGAATTCACCCACAAAAGAGAAGAACTACGAATACACCCACAAAAACACAAAGAAACGTTCTAAAAAGTGTGAATCCACCCACAAAAGAGAAAAACTACGAATACACCCACAAAAAAACAAAAATTTTTTTTAAAAGGGTGAATACACCCACAAAAGAGAAAAACGGCGAATACACCCACAAAAACACAAAAAAAACTTTTTTATAAAGGGTGAATACACCCACAAAAGAGAAAAACCGTGAATACACCCACAAAACACGAAAAACTTTTTTCAAAAAAGGGTGAATACACCCACAAGAGAAAAACTGTGAATACACCCACAAAAACACAAAAAAAATTAAAAGGGCGAATACATCCACAAAAGAGAAAAACTGTGAATACACCCACAAAACACAAAAAAAACTTTTTAAAAAAGGGGGAATACACCCACGAAAGAGAAAAACAGTGAATACACCCACAAAAAAACTTTTTTTTAAAGGGTGAATACACCCACAAAAGAGAAATACAATGAATACACCCATAAAAACACAAAAAACTTTTTTTTTTTTAAACGGTGAATACACCCACAAAAGAGAAAAACTACGAATCCAGCCACAAAAAACACTTTTTTTTTAAAAAAAAGGGTGAATACACCCACAAAAGAGAAAAACCGTGAATACACCAACAAAAAACTTTTTTGAAAAAGGTGAATACACCCACAAAAGAGAGAAACTTGGAATACAGGAACAATTTTTTTTTTTAAAAGGGTGATGGCACCCACAAAAGAGAAAAACTAAGAATACACCCACAAAAAAAACTTTTTTTTAAAGGGTGAATAAACCCACGAAAGAGAAAAACCGTGAATACACCCACAAAAAAACTTTTTTTTAAAGGGTAAATACACCCACAAAAGAGAAATACAATGAATACACCCATAAAACACAATTTTTTTTTTTTAAGGTTGAATACACCCACAAAAGAGAAAAACTACGAATCCAGCCACAAAAACACTTTTTTTTAAAAAAGGGTGAATACACCCACAAAAGAGAAAAACCGTGAATACACCCACAAAAAACTTTTTTGAAAGGGTGAATACACCCACAAAAGAGAAAAACCATGAATACACCCACAAAAACACAAAAAAAAACTTTAAAAAAAGGGGGAATACACCCACAAAAGAGAAAAACCGTGAATACACCCACAAAAACTTTTTTTAAAAGGGTGAATACACCCACAAAATAGAAAAACCATGAATACACCCACAACAAAACTTTTTTTTTTAAAGGGTGAATACACCCACTAAAGAGAAAAACCGTAAATACACCCACAAAAAACTTTTTTTTAAAGGGTGAATACACCCACAAAAGAGAAATACAATGAATACACCCATAAAAACACAAAAAAACTTTTTTTTTTTTAAAAGGGTGAATACACCCACAAAAGAGAAAAACCGTGAATACACCAACAAAAAACTTTTTTGAAAAAGGTGAATACACCCACAAAAGAGAGAAACTAGGAATACAGCCACAAAAATTTTTTTTTAAAGGGTGACGGCACCCACAAAAGAGAAAAACTAAGAATACACTCACAAAAAAAACTTTTTTAAAAAAGGGTGAATACACCCACGAAAGAGAAATACCGTGAATACACCGACAAAAAACTTTTTTTTAAAGGGTGAATACACCCCCAAAAGAGAAATACAATGAATACACCCATAAAAACACAAAAAAAACTTTTTTTAAAAAGGGTGAATACAACCACGAAAGAGAAATACCGTGAATACACCGACAAAAAACTTTTTTTTAAAGGGTGAATACACCCCCAAAAGAGAAATACAATGAATACACCCATAAAAACACAAAAAAAACTTTTTTTGTTTAAAAAGGGTGAATACACCCACAAAAGAGAAAAACCGTGAATACAACAACAAAAAACTTTTTTGAAAAAGGTGAATACACCCACAAAAGAGAGAAACTAGGAATACAGCCACAAAAAAAATTTTTTAAAGGGTGACGGCACCCACAAAAGAGAAAAACTAAGAATACACTCACAAAAAAAACTTTTTTTTAAAAGGATGAATACACCCACGAAAGAGAAAAACCATGAATACACCCACAAAAAAACTTTTTTTAAAGGGTGAATACACCCACAAAAGAGAATTACAATCAATACACCCATAAAACATAATTATTTTTTTTAAAGGTTGAATACACCCACAAAAGAGAAAAACTACGAATCCAGCCACAAAAACACTTTTTTTTAAAAAAGGGTGAATACACCCACAAAAGAGAAAAACCGTGAATACACCCACAAAAACACAAAAAAAAACTCTAAAAAAAGGGGGAATACACCCACAAAATAGAAAAACCATGAATACACCCACAACAAAACTTTTTTTTTAAAAAGGGTGAATACACCCACTACACAGAAAAACCGTGAATACACCCACAAAAAACTTTTTTTAAGGGTGAATACACCCAGAAAAGAAAGAAATACAATGAATGCACCCATAAAAACACAAAAAAACTTTTTTTTTCAAAAAAAGGGTGAATACACCCACAAAAGAGAAAAACGGCGAATCCACCCACAAGAGAAAAAGTACGAATACACCCACAAAAACACAAAAAAAAAAAATTTAAAAAGGGGGAATACACCCACAAATGAGAAAAAACCGTGAATACACCCACAAAAACACGAAAACCTTTTTAAAAAACGGGGAATACACCCACAAAAGAGAAAAACCGTGAATACACCCACAAAAACTTTTTTTTAAAAGGGTGAATACACCCACAAAATAGAAAAACCATGAATATACCCACAACAATTTTTTTTTTAAAAAGGGTGAATACACCCACTAAAGAGAAAAACCATGAATAAACCCACAAAAAACTTTTTTTTTGAAGGGTGAATACACCCACAAAAGAGAAATACAATGAATACACCCATAAAAACACAAAAAAAACTTTTTTTTTAAAAAAAAGGGTGAATACACCCACAAAAGAGAAAAACTACGAATCCAGCCACAAAAAACACTTTTTTTAAAAAATGGTGAATACACCCACAAAAGAGAAAAACCGTGAATACACCAACAAAAACTTTTTTGTAAAGGGTGAATACACCCACAAAAAGAGAGAAACTATGAATACACCAACAAAAAAATTTTTCTAAAAGGGTGAAGGCACCCACAAAAGAGAAAAACTAAGAATACACCCACAAAAAACCTTTTTTAAAGGGGTGAATACATCCACAAAAGAGAAAAACTACGAATACACCCACAAAAAACCTTTCTGAAAAAAGGGTGAATACACCCACAAAAGAGAAAAACTCCGAATAAACCCACAAAAACACAAAAAAAAAACAATTTTTTTAAAAGGGTGAATAAACCCACAAAAGAGAAAAACTACGAATACATCTGAAAACCACGAATACAACAACAAAAAACTTTTTTCAAAAAGGGTGAACACACCCACAAAAGAGAAAAACCGTGAATACCCCCACAAAAACACACAAAAAAACTTTTTTTTAAAAAGGGGGAATACACCCCCAAAAGAGAAAAACCGTGAATACACACAAAAAGACTTTTTTTTTAAAAGGGTGAATACACCCACAAAATAGAAAAACCATGAATACACCCACAACAAAAAATTTTTTTTTAAAGGGTGAATATGTTGAGATTCAGGTGAGGTCCACAATGATTAAGATCAAGCTTTGTTCCCACCGATCTTGGTAGAGAAGGTTTTATTACACATCAGACATATGCATATGGAGACAACAGGCTTTGAACACAATAGTCCACCCAGCCTAATCCTCTGGTGAGCTGTCTTTCGGCACTGCCTTATATTCAGCTTATTGCGACCTCTGAATAACTGTGTGTCAAAGAGGATTTATTACCATTCATTAATTTATAGCATTCTCCTGTCAGTACTGCTGATAAGAGAGCACAGAAAGTGCAGAAACAACACCCTTGATTCCCTTAAAGAATTTTCAAAGGTAGCCTCCTACATGTTGTTGGGCCTTAGCAGTTCTGGGCAGTGATCCAACAGATTCCAGGTAGCCCAGCTGCCCGATCAGCAAGGCCATTTCAAACAGTCAACAAGACCAGCTGTGTTGTAACAGTGCCAGCCCTTTGGCTGGAAAAACAAGTTCCTTGACAGTGCACAGATAAACATTGGGAAGATTTATCCTTTCCCCATTTCCAATTAACTCAAGAGTTTTAACCAAACACTAGTAGACATGTTTGGTTGCTGTTAGAGTACATACAATCCCCGACATTTCCCTCCTCTTGTTTCTTTGAAACATTTGCAAAAGAAACTACAAATGGAGAAATGGAGCATCCGCAGGCCGGCAGGTCAGCAGATAGCAACTCCCAGTGGGTGGGCCATCCTTATGTTTAGCTCCAGATGGTCCAAGACGGTCGGGAGTTCCACCTGCACCCCCTAGCCCAAAAGGGGGTTCCTACCCACTTTCCAACCGGTCCACTAACACTCCAAGTCTTCAACAAGGGAAATCGGGAAATATCGCAACATTTAAACATAGAATATAAGGAAGCCAAGCACTCCCAAAAGCTGTTCGTACAAGAATTGCTCATGGCTAAACAAGAATAAAGTTATACAGGAATATACGTCGCATTAAATATTTTGATTACATATTGCCGCTTAATGAATTTCGTGAACAACAAGTAAGGCAGTGTTAAAGTATATAAATGTAATGTTCTTTATGAACAAAGCAAAAAGAAATTTGATAAACTGCAAGCCAGAGTATAATGAAGGCACAACTTGCCAGCAATTACCAACAAGGCAAATCAAATGGTATTTCTACCTAGCCCTTCAATTGGTGCAAGTAACGAAAGACATTCGTCCAATGTGAGTTGAAGCAATTGTTCATCACTCGGAGGAAGCCTGAGTAATGGATCGGCGACTACTGCAAGGTTACAATATGTTTCATTGTTCGTGGGTTGGGGTGACATGGGTGGGGTACATAGTATTGGAATGGGGGGTGGGGGGGGTAGGTGTAAGTGCAGAGAGGTTTGAGGATGGCAGCAGTCCAGCAGTGTTCACCGGAGCCATCACCGTCTGTACTAACTGGGTACTGGGCTTTGTTGTCCATCCTGAAAAACACTTTCCAATGGCCTTTTGGGCAATTACCTTGAAAACCATCAGTAATATAAAGGCTGCCACGATGATTATCAGGATTGTTATAAAGAATCTTAAAACACTTCCTCCCCAACCCCCAAACAATCCCTTTAACCAGCTACTCATGTTATCACTACTGTAGTCTTTATATTTGCTCGCCTCTTTTCTTATGTGACCCGCGAGGTCATTAATGTTTTCTGAATTATCTGGGATGTACGTACAACACTCTTTGCCAATTACAGCACATGTTCCCCCTTTCTCAGCTAGAATCATGTCTAAAGCTATTCTATTTTGCATTACAGTAGTCCTTAATGCGACCAGCTCCGCGCTAATTTTTTCAAACCCATCAGCGGTATCGTTCCCCATTATTTCCAATGTTGATGCCATACTGATAAGTTCTCTAACTGCCACCCAGGCCCCATATCGGGGGAAAATTATCATTGCTGCATATGACCTGCCTGATATAGCTCTCTTACGTCGTGTTTGATCTATCCCAGAGAATGGATCAGTGATCAAACGCATGTGCGGTACGACATAAGCAAGATAACATGAACCGCCCCATTTGTTTGGCAGCCATGGGTAGGCTCTATACCCACATACAAAATATGTGCCATTAGATGCAACCTTCGGGTATGTTCCATTGTCTCCCTTCCTCTTGTCTGGTAAGTCATTTATCTCTATTGATATATTACAAGTGGAGTTCCCTGCATGAAATCTGGCATGAGGCTTTGTCCAAGTAAGGCAGATAAACCCCATACGCTTATATGTGATTCTGAAGTACGGAGGTCTTTTCTTTAAATTAAAAGGAGGGTACCACGCACCTGTAAAGTCTACACATGATGAGTTACCGGTTGTTTTAGTCAAATTAAAGTTGTTGTACCAAGCAGCACCACAATAGTCTATTTCCTCAAATGGGATCACAGATAATGGCAAACCCGTTTGTGAGGAGTGCGGGAGATAAGCACACACCCAGCACTTAGTCTTATTACTCACTGTAGCATATTTGTGCGACAAAAGTAAGAATGTATTTATCCCATGTACTCCCAACTCATGTAAATGTTCAGTGTGATTCCCAATTGCTCTTTTCCCCCTCTGTTGGATGGGTTGGATTGTCCAGTTATCAATTTGCCCTTCCACTTCCCAGCTTCCCATCCAGAAGGCAATTATAGCAACTAGGATTTGCTGTAATGGGTTCATTCTTGCACAACCTCCTCCTTTGTTGGGATGGCAAGTTTGCAGTGTGAACAGTGTATCCAAGCAGGCTTACCTTCACACTTTACGGCAGTTGGGGTGGTCAGCAATACCTGAAACGGTCCCTTCCACCTTGGTTCCAAGGCTGTTTTCCTTGTAAAGTGCTTTATCAGTACGTAGTCTCCTGGCTGGAAGGTGTGATACGGCCTTTCCACTGGCTCGGGTAAGGCCTCCTTCACTCTCGTGTGTATCGTCATCGCGATCCTGGAGAGCTGTTTACAGAATGTCAGCATGTTTTCATCCATCATTGCAATACTCAATTTGTTTATGTTGGTGGGGGCAGTCACGAGAAGCCGCATCGGCCTTCCCATTAGTATTTCATGAGGGGATAACCCTGTCTTCCGGTTCACTGTGGATCGCATGCTCATTAGTACCAAGGGTAATGCATCTGGCCACTTCAACCCTGTTTCCATTGTTAGTTTCGCCAGCTTGTTCTTTAGGATACTGTTCTGTCTTTCCACGGCACCGGCTGACTGTGGGTGATAAACACAGTGAAATGCCTGTTTTATTCCCAGCGCTTTACACGCTGCCTGTGTTAGTTCCCCCGTGAAGTGTCCCCCTTGGTCATATGATATTTTGTGAGGGATGCCAAATCGGCAGAAGAAGCTTTTCAACAAGTGCTTCACAACGGTGGCAGCATCTGCCTTTGTACATGGGTATGCCTCTACCCATTCAGTGAACATGTCTACCACTACCAAGACATTTCCATATCTGCATGATGGTGGCATATTTATAAAGTCTATTTGTAGGTGCACAAAAGGACCCCAGGGGGCCGGGTGAGCTCCCGGCTGCCCTATCTTATCACTTTTGTGTTGATTGTGTTGTTGACATACCTGACAAGTTTTACAGACCCCTTCTGCTCTCTTCCCAATCCCTGGGGCATACCATGATTCTTGGACTCGTCTCACAGTCCCCCTTTTGCACACATGTCCATTCAAATGGGCCATGCGTGCAAACCACGGAAGGATTTCAACAGGTGCTATTACCTTCCCCCTGTTTGACCAAAGTCCGTCGTCATCCGCTGCTCCTCCTGCTGCTTGCCACTTATCATGGTCCTCCTGTGTTGCAGCGGCTTGGATTGCAATAATGTCTGACAAGCTGTATCGGTGCAGCTTGATTTGCTCCTTCGCCAATCGTGCTGGCATTATTGAAGGCAAAGGCAGACTAGCCGCCTCTTTTGCAGCTTTATCTGCTTTATCATTACCATTGTCAATGTCAGTTGTCAGTTTCTGGTGTGCACGGCATTTAATAACTGCGACTTCCGCTGGCAGTGTAATGCTTTTCAACAGCTCGGACACCAAACTGCCATTCTTTATTGGTGTTCCTGCAGAGGTGAGAAACCCTCGCATTTTCCATATCGCACCTTTGTCATGGACAACACCAAAAGCATAGTTAGAGTCGGTATATATATTCACCGCAGAATCGGCAGACAGCTCACAGGCCCTAATAAGGGCACACAATTCCGCCTGCTGGGCGGAGAAATGAGAAGGCAGACGGGACGCTTCCATTATTTTGTCAACTGCACACACAGCGTATCCTGCATGCCCCGAGCCATCTAGTCCTCGGTATGCCGAATCATCAACAAACAAGGTGAGGTCCGGTCGCTCTAGTGGTTGATCCTTTAGATCCGGGCGTACAGTGGATACTTCCTGGATCGCCTCTGTACAATCGTGTGGGTCGCCGCCGTCCTCCGTTGGCAGCAAAGAGGCTGGATTAAGAACGTTGCATCTTTCAATCTGTAGATTCGGTTGATGTAGGAGAGTCGTCTCATACTGCATCAAACGTGTATTGGTTAAATGTTGTGTTTGTTTTTGTGTGAGCAAAGCCGCAACACAGTGGGGAACCCTTAAAACCAGAGGATGTCCCATTACAATCTCTGCTGTGCGCTTAACTGCATAACTGGCTGCAGCCACTGCTTGTAAACAAAGAGGTAGGCCGCGTTCGACCGGGTCCAGCCTTCTACTGAAATATGCGATTGGACGTTGGCGGTCACCGTGCGATTGTGTTAGCACAGCCTGTGCAAATCCCTTTGTTTCATGAGAGTAAAGGAAGAACGTTTTGTCATAATCTGGTAGCCCCAGAGCGGGAGCCACCGAAAGTGCTGCTTTCAATTTTGTAAAGCATTCCCCCATCTGCTCATTCCACACAATTTGATGCGGCTGGTTTCTCCCGACCACAACATACAGTTCCTTAGTTAGAATTGCATAATCAACAACCCATTGTCTACAGTAAGTTGCCATACCTAGGAATCGCATCATCTCCTTCTTTGTGCGAGGGCGGGGAACTTCCGCAATCGAAGTTATCCTCCCTTTGTCCAACTCCCTCTTTCCGTGGGAGATGTGGTGTCCCAGATACTTAACCCTTTCTTGGACCATTTGCAGTTTGTCCTTGTTTACCTTGTGGCCTTTTCTTGCTAACGCCCGTAGCAGCTGCAGCGTATCTGTTGCACACGCTGCTTTATTTGGGGAGCAAATTAGCAAGTCATCCACATACTGTAGCAGCACTGAGTTACCTTTGAAAACAACATCTTCTAGATCCTTGTGTAGAGCCTGCGAAAATAATGTTGGACTGTCTGCGAACCCCTGGGGCAACACAGTCCATGTGTACTGACGGCCTTTATACGTAAAGGCAAATAAAAACTGCGATTCCTTATCAATGGGTATGCTAAAAAAACGCAGAACATAAATCGATGACTGAGAAATGAGTGGAGCTAGCGGGAATAGATGTTATCAGTCCCTCTGCACTTGGTACCACAGGGTGAACACCTTGAATTATCTCATTAACTTCTCGCAAATCTTGGACAAATCTCCATTTATCCTTCTGTGGCTTTTTTACTGGCAATATAGGTGTATTACACGGACTTGTAGTTTCCACAATTATGCCCTGTTCCTTCAAGGACTTAATTACTGGTGCAATACCAGCCTCTGCCTCCTTTCGGAGAGGGTATTGGCGCACATTTGGCAAAGGCATTCCCGGTTTGAGTTTAACCACTAGGGGCGTTGCCCCAATGATTCGACCCACATCATTGTCATGTTTGGTCCACAATTGTGGTGGGACCTCTCCCATCAGTTTTTCCACCTTTTCTATCATGTTCATCATCTCCAATGCCTTTTCACGCTTTGGTGGTAAATTAACCTCTTCCACCAGTCCTTGTATCTCCTTTTCCATAAGATCACAAATCCATCCTTCGTTATTCTCCAGCTTATGCATTTCCCAGTGCACTATTGTTTCTGTGCAGCTCACTGCTGCCTCCTGTAGGCGATAAACCATAAATCCCCAATCCTTTGGGTGACATCCCTTTGCTGTAGTCATTGTTGCATTTGAGGTTACTCCCGGCGGATACTTTGTCAACTGCTTTTGCTCGTCTGTGAGCTTAACCTCCATTGCGACACCTTCCTTACCAACCATTAAGCGGCCAAGCAACAAATCATTGCGTGTTTCCAAATGCGGAGCAATTTTCTCCGCAAATTCAATGTCATCCCCTCCCGCATCATAATAGATTGTACAATGTGGAGGGTTATAATATGTGTGCATTGTCACTTGTGCATTGTCTAGCCACGTTTGCATTTCCTTATTTTCGTCTGAGATAAGATCTAGGCATGACCAAGCATTTCTAATTGTCAGTACTGCTGATAAGAGAGCACAGAAAGTGCAGAAACAACACCCTTGATTCCCTTAAATAATTTTCAAAGGTAGCCTCGAACATGTTGTTGGGCCTTAGCAGTTCTGGGCAGTGATCCAACAGATTCCAGGTAGCCCAGCTGCCCGATCAGCAAGGCCATTTCAAACAGTCAACAAGACCAGCTGTGTTGTAACAGTGCCAGCCCTTTGGCTGGAAAAACAAGTTCCTTGACAGTGCACAGATAAACATTGGGAAGATTTATCCTTTCCCCATTTCCAATTAACTCAAGAGTTTTAACCAAACACTAGTAGACATGTTTGGTTGCTATTAGAGTACATACAATCCCCGACAAATACACCCACAAAAAAACTTTTTTTTAAAAAGGGTGAATACACCACAAAAGAGAAAAACTATGAATCCAGCCACAAAAAACACTTTAAAAAAAAAAGGGGTGAATACATCCACAAAAGAGAAAAACCGTGAATACACCAACAAAAAACATTTTGAAAAGGGTGAATACACCCACAAAAGAGAAAAACCGTGAATACACCCACAATAAACTTTTTTTTTAAAAGGTGAATACACCCACAAAAGAGAAAAACCGTGAATACACCCACAAAAACACAAAAAAAAATTTTTTAAAAAGGGTGAATACACCCACAAAATAGAAAAACCATGAATACACCCACAACAAAACTTTTTTTAAAAAAGGGTGAATACACCCACAAAAAAACTTTTTTTTAAGGGTGAATACACCCACAAAAAACTTTTTTTTAAGGGTGAATACACCCACAAAAGAAAGAAATACAATGAATGCACAAATAAAAACACAATTTTTTTTTTTTAAAGGGTGAATACACCCACAAAAGAGAAAAACTACGAATCCAGCCACAAAAAACACTTTTTTTTTTTTTAAAAAGGGTGAATACACCCACAAAAGAGAAAAACCGTGAATACACCAACAAAAAACTTTTTTGTAAAGGGTGAATACACCTACAAAAGAGAAATACAATGAATACACCCATAAAAACACAAAAAAAAAAAAACTTTAAAAAAAAAGGGCGAATACACCCACAAAAGAGAAAAACTACGAATCCAGCCACAAAAACACTTTTTTTAAAAAAAGGGTGAATACACCCACAAAAGAGAAAAACCGTGAATACACCCACAAAAAACTTTTTTTAAAGGGTGAATACACCCACAAAAGAGAGAAATTACGAATACACCCAGAAAAACACAAAAAAGACTTTTTTGAAATGGTGAATACACCCACAAAAGAGAAAAACTACGAATACACCCACAAAACACAAATAAACCAATGTCACCCGCAGGGTCTTGCCAAAAGGTGACCACGTGTGACTTCTTTAAGGTCACACTGAGGTGAACAGAGCTGCGATCCACCAGGAGCGACTCCTTGAGGAATATCTGCCTACGAGAGATTCCGATGAGAATCGTTACTACAGAGTAACCATGAAAAATATGCTTTTGCCTCATGTCACCAAATGACGTCATAATGTCTCAAGCTTGACATATCTAGAAAGCACTCATCGAGGTGTTCAATTTGAGGTACTACACGATATGGTTCCTAAAACTTGAAAATTTGACCTTGGGGTCAAATATGTTTGACCTGAGGCGCTAACCATGAAGGTCAAGGCTAATCGCCACCAAAAATTAATCAGCTGAGCGCCAGACCATGAACTATATTCCCATGAAGTTTGAAGACTATCCGATCAAAATTACTCAAAAAATAAGGGTTTCGTCGACTCCCCTGATTTGCGACAAAGTGACCTTGACCTTCAAAATTTTGTGCGCTGAAAGGGACCTCCATAGGCCTCTGATATGCGAAGTTACAAAAATTTCCAATGATAACTGTGCTCTGCAGAATTTTTTATACGTGATTACAGACAAACAAACAAACAAACAAAAAAAAACATACAAGCTGACTAACATATCTTGCAAAAACTTCATTTTGGCAAGATAAAAACACGAATACGCCTGCGAGAAAAACCCACGAATACACGAAGCACAGGGCCGTGAATGTAGAAGCAGGACACATTTTATGAACCATGAATCACGGGACCGTGAATGTCGGTGTCCGACGGTATTAAATTCAGATGGACTGGAAGGATTTGTGATGAAAGGCAACTTTAGTTTTTGTGGGGTCTTCAGACCTGCCCTTACCAAGCCTGGTGGTGGCTTAAGATCCAAGGGTCTTGAGTTCAAGCCTCTATCGGCCATTGAACTAACACCTGGTAGGGTTGACTTCGCCTGTCATCCTTCCGAGGTTGGCAGAATGAGTACTAGCGTACTAGTAACAGGATCATTGCATAAGCAGCACAGCCAATGATGCTACTCACAGCCTTGTGTTGCACACAGATGATGAGGAGACTTGCCGTTCATTTTTTATTGTTACTCACTTCCTTGAAGTACAGCTCAACCGCTCTTTGATTGAATGTTGATGTTCTGTTCTGTTCTGATTCTTATTTAACCTCATCTTGGCAAACTGCCCTGGCTTCGCCCAAAAGTATTGCAGTATTCTATCAGCACTTCTCTTTTCCTTGCTCTTCAGTTTGTGTTAACACTAACCTCAGCAATTGTCCCCAACCTCCTCATGTGGTGTATATTAATTGACCACCGTTTTTATTGATCAGTCATGATTCATTTTAAACCTCCATATGTTTCAGTCATTGGTCATTCCTGATGCTCACCCTGAGTGCTGCTACCGCAGTGGACCGAAGCATTCTGGTATGCACCTCACACCTGGAAGATACACACCCACTAGTTCAGTAGCCTTACATCCTCCTTTTCAAACACAAAGGATACGAGGTGTTTTTCTGCGTAATAATTGGAATCTTAATTGGGAATTGTGCAAGCAGGGGAACTGATAAAGACTCCTTCATTGGGGTTTGTCAAGTCAATGTGGTGTTGGTATTATTCATTTTCACCTTATAACCGTCTTGACCTACCGCCATCCAACAACCCCCTGATCGTTCACCAAAAATAAATGAAAATACAATTTTTATATAAATATTGATATTTATACATTTCTCACCCTGGTAATATCCCTGTGCCTGCCCCACTGTTTTCCTATCAATGAAACAAAGTCGATAAACTTGTGGATTGAATGAATATGGTAAATGTGGATGTCACCAAAATACCAGGATCACTTCTCAACTCCCCTCATCGATTCCTCCATTTTCCCACCTGTGGCACCACCTTCCACATTCTCTTGAATGTCATTCTTCCTTCCAGGTCTTCAAGACCGCCGTTCACCACCATCTCAGATCATCCCCAATCGAGAGCCATGATCTTTTCTACCCTCGTTAACCCTCAGTCCAATCTCTCTTTCCAAATTTAAAGTTTCCCTTTGTATCCATATTGTTTCAGCCTTTAATGTAAATCCACACCATCAGAGGGAGAAAAATCTACACCTGTTCACGTCCGTCATCTCACAAATGATTGTACCAAACAAGGTGACAAAATCATTTTAGAAAGGTGCTGATCACATTGGTGCAGCAGGACCACACAGTGTGATCACAATGACGTTCTCAGGTTTTTATATTACAGTGCACAGAATATGATTTCGAGTTGAGGTGTGTAAAGTCAATCCAAGTGGATTTGTCATTTTCTCCACCAGGGCATTGTCCGACAATGTAGCAGCTCCTCCACATTGCCGTCACTTCCCTGTCATCCAATTTTGGGACCAAGTGCTTTGGATGTTCCCAGGTGCTGTATCCTGAAATTAAACATATGCAAGACAAATCAATTCATGACAGGTCTGTCTCCCTCTTATCTCTCTCTCTCCCACCATCATATCTACCCGAGATATTATCAAGGACAAAAAAACTGATCGTTTTCTCTTCTCTTTCACCTTAGGTTTACGCCAAAAGAAAACAACATTTTCTCGACATTTACTTGGCCCACTCTCAGCAATACGGACCAACCGTGCAACGAGATCGTTTCGGAATGGTGTCGGTCGACGTAGAGATTTCAAGAAAGCTCGACCTGGACGAGCAGCACTATTTCATTCGTCCATTCCCACCACACAATTTACGATGGCACAACTGCTGGAAACCCGTTTTCTCTTCACTTGTCTTCTCAAGTTTCATCCTCTCAAACACAAGAAATTGATTGTGACACACAATTTTTGGCAAGACTAAATGAGTTGAGGTGTGTAAAGGCAAATGGTAACTCACTTTCATTTAGTCTTGATCAAAGCCTGATTGAAATAATCTTGAGGATGCATCTCATTTCCACCAAAGATAATCATCCATGAGTATCACATTTAAAATTACAACGACATTTGCTCGAGCACATACCTCAACCAAGCTCAACAGTTTACGTTTTGTATCCCACCGATAGACTGGATCTGCTGACCTGAACCAAAATTGGAGCGGCGTTTTTTGTTTTTTTGTATACCAAGTCGAGCGAGGCTCATGCAAGAGGTAATACGCAGAAACATATAACGAGGCAGGAAACAAGAGGGGGAAGCACAAAATAGTGGGGAACAAAGACAGTAGTTGATATGTGGAAAGGAGAGCGATGGGGTGGGGTACATGGGGGTTAAACAACATGGTATGGCAGGTACTTTCAGGAAGGAAAACAGGGAATTTGAAGGGGATGGATTTGGGATTTGGGAATTTGAAGGAGGTGGGATTAATGGGGGTCGAAAAGGTCATGGTTTTGGATGGGGGAAGATAAGAGATGGTGGTGAACAGTTGTTTTGAAGACCTGGAGGGAGGAGGGGGATTGAAGAGAGTGTGGGAGTTTGTTCCAGAAGCAGGAAAAAAGATGAATGAAAGAGTGAAGGTGAGTAGCGATTCTTGATTTTGGCAGTTTCACCAGAAGAGGGTTTTTTGGCAGATGTTGATCGCCTTGAGGAAATATGGTGGGGATATATCACAGACACAGCAGGGGGGCAAGGCCAGAGAGGAGACGGTGGAAGAAAGAAAGACCACCACGATAAAGGATAAAGCAGAGCGATATGCAGAGCGATAAAGGACCTCCCTGCAGTGAGAGAGTCAAATACTCAGCTTCATCGCAGGAGATGCCAATCATCCTAAAAGCCTTGGTTTCCACAGCGTGAAGCCAAGAAAGGCGAGAGGCAAGAGCACCACCTCAGAGGGGGAGCAGTACTCAATCAGGCTGCAAATGAAAGCTTTATAAATGGTTAGAAGCTAGGTTGTGCCAAGGAAGGACTTTGCACGACATCGGGTGCTCAGTTGGCAACTGGCTTTGGAAACCAGCTTGGAGATGTGGCTTTCCCAGGAAAGATCATGGCAGATAGTGAGATCCAAGACCTTGAATGAAAGGACTTCCAAAAGAGGATTATTGAGAAAGTAGATGGGGGCATTTTCAAGAAGATCCTTAAGGAGAGACATAGCGAGAGTGTGAGAATTGTCAGGATTGAAAGATGTGTTCTGAGTGTTTGACCTGCTCGTGATTTTATCCAGATCTGCAGTGAGTGAAGAAGCTGCTGCATGCTGGTCTGAGGAATGACAGATGGTACAGCAGAGGGTGGAGTCATCAACAAAGAGAAAAAGAGGATTTTCTAGTCAGAAAGATCATCGATGAAAACCAGAAAAATAACAGGGCCCAGAACGCTACCTTGAGGAACTCCAGCCTGGACAGGAAGAGGGGATGAAAGAACTCCATTTAGGTCCACACGTTGACTGCGGCAGGAAAGCAAGTACGCAAGCCATGAGTGGAGATGGCCTTGGATACCATAAGAAAAGAGTTTGGTGAACAGGGCAGGGTGCCAGAACATATCGAAAACTCATGATATGTCAAGCTCTAGGGAGATTGCTCTGATCTCATGTTTGGCATAGAGGACCTCCATCCATTGTTGGGAGAGCAGAATTAGCATATCCATGGAAGAGTGACCTGGTCTGAAACCAAATTGATGATCGGAAATGAGGAAGGATTTAATGTCAGAAGCGATGATGGATTCCATAACCTTGCTGATGATTGGGAGAAGGCTGATTGGTCTGTAGGGATCTGTTTTTGCACAGCGGTAATGTTTGCTGATTTCCAAGCAGATGGCAGATGACCTTGAGAAAATAAGAGGGTGAATAGAACAGAGAGAGGGTGAGCAAGAGCAGAGAAGCAGGTTTTTAGGACACGTCGGCTGATGCCGTCTGGACCGGTTGCAGAATCTGAGTCGAGGTTTGACAGCAAACTCTCCCCCTTGTCAGGAGAAAAGGACACAGAGCCCAGGGACAGCTGGGTGCGACTGAGTAAGGTGGATACAGAAAGTGATGTGTTTGGTTCACAAGATTTATAAGCAAACACAGAGTTTAGGCATTCAGCCTTGTTCTTGTCATCTAACAAACTCATCCACCAAGTTTTGTCATTATCCATCTACAACTTCTTGAAACATCATGCAATACAGTATGTTGTTTTTCACCCCATCTCTCAATGGTAAAGAATCACTTTAAAACGTATTCAATCCAGATTCATCTCATCATAAAAACTGAATAAATTCTTCCTTGTCACACACCCAACGTGTCCACCAAGTTTTGTCTGAATCCATCCACAACTTTGAGATATCCTGTTCACAGACAAATAAAACAAAGAACGAGAAGGGCACTCAGTAAAATGCATACCTCCGCCAAGCTGAACAGTTTACGTTTTATGTCTCACTGATAGACCAGATCTGCTGACCTCAACCAAAATCAAATCAGTTTGTTCTTGTCATCTAACAAACTCATCCACCAAGTTTTGTCATAATGCATCCACAACTTTCTGAGATATCATGCGCACAAACAAACAAACAAGCAGTCATAGACTGGTACTTACGAAATCGTCAACTTGACCTCTGACCTTCTCTAATAAAAGCATGAATCAGTCAGAAGCCCAAGGGGAGCTTGAATTCTGAATTAATTGTGGTCTACGATTTTACACTGTGGTTTGCAGACAATGAGTCCCAGACAAAAACTAGATTTCTTATAAAAATTCCATTTTTTTGTTTTTATTTTTAAAAAAGTGATTCAGTACCAGCAGGATATGCCAGATAATAGGTGTATTACTTTTCAGAAGAATCTGATCAAAGACTTATTATATATATATATATACATATATATATATATATATATATATATATATATATATATATATATATATATATATATATATATATATATATATATACATATATACATACATATCAGTTATTCATCGCTGTTCCAGAATTTCGACAACCGAGTTTTAAGCGTCCTAAGCGATCGCAAAAACTGAAGACAAAATAAAATAAAACAAAAAATAAATAAACCAATCTTGCCAAAAGGTGACCACGTGTGACTTCTTTAAGGTCACACTGAGGTGAACAGAGCTGCTATCCACCAGGAGCGACTCCTTGAGGAATATCTGCCTACGAGAGGTTCCGATGAGAATCGTTCTACAGAGCAACTATGAAAAATATGCTTTTTCCTCATAACGTCACCAAATGACGTCATAATGTCTCAAGCTTGACATATCAAGAAATCACTCATCGAGGTGTTCATTTTGAGGTACTACACAATATGGTTCCTAAAACTTGAAAATTTGACCTTGGGGTGAAATAGGTTTGACCTGAGGCGCTAACCATGAAGGTCAAGGCCAATCACCACCAAAAATTAATCAGCTGAGCGCCAGACCATGAACTATATTCCCATGAAGTTTGAAGACGATCCGATCAAAATTACTCAAAAAATAAGGGTTTCGTCGACTCCCCTGATTTGCGACAAAGTGACCTTGACCTTTGACCTTGACCTTCAAAATTTTATGCGCTGAAAGGGATCTCTATAGGACTCTGATATGCGAAGTTACAAAAATTTCCAATCATAACTGTGCTCTGCAGAGTGATTCATACGTGATTACAGACCAAAAAATTAAAAAAAATAAAAAACATATGAAGGTCAAGGCCAATCGCCACCAAAAATTAATCATCTGAGCGCCAGACCATGAACTATATTCCCATGAAGTTTGAAGACGATCCGATCAAAATTACTCAAAAAATAAGGGTTTCGTCGACTCCCCTGATTTGCGCCAAAGTGACCTTGACCTTTGACCTTCAAAATTTTGTGCACTGAAAGGGACCTCTATAGGCCTCTGATATGCGAAGTTACAAAAATTTTCGATGATAACTGTGCTCTGCAGAATTTTTTACACGTGACTGCAGACAAACAAACAAACAAACAAACAAACAAAAATAAAATAAAATAAATAAATAAAAAACAGGCTGACTAACATATCTTGCAAAACTTCGTTTTGGCAAGATAATTAAAATCGAAGTTAAAACGAACTCGTAACATCGAGCGAAGCAAATATACTCCATTTCTCCACGTGAATTTACGGAATTATGTTTGACCTCACTGTGACCTTGACCTTTGACCGATTTGACCAAATATAATCAGCACTAGAAATCACCCTCCTGAATCACATGGTGTAATTTGACATTGGTAGCTTCTTCCGTTCGAGTTATCGTGCCTACAAACAAACAAACAAACAAACAGAAACGGAAGGCATCAATATACTTACGAAATCTTTAGATTTCATAAGTAACAAGAAAGATCTCATGCAGTGCATGATATTTGTGAAATCCATAAAACAAATTTGACCTAAAAAAAAAATAATTGGTGGTTGAATTCAGTGGCCTGAGATGCAAGTCCTGCTCAAATTTCTAGTCAATGGGATGAAAATTGACAATTTTAGAAACTCCAGTTTCGTTGTTGACATTTTGGTCGAAGTTGACCTCAAAAATAATTGGCTGGTTGAATTCAGTAAGCTGATATGCAAATCCTGTTCAAATTTCAAGTCATTCGGATGAAAATTGAGGATTTTAAAAATCTCACCTCAGTTGTTGACCTTTATACTCTGTTGACCTCAAAAATAATTAATGGTTGAATTCAGTGACCTGAGATGCAAATCCTCTTCAAATTTCCCATGAGATGAAAATTGAGCATTTTACAAATACCTTTTTTTTTTAAATAAAAAATAAAAGTATTTTATGAATTCTTTTACAAATTGAATATTTTACAATTGGACCACTCAAGGACATTCACGTTCTTGTTCTGAAGCCATTCCAGTGTTGCTTTGGCTGTATGCTTGGGGTCATTGTCCTGTTGGAACATAAATCTTTTCCGCAGTCTCAGGTCTTTTGCACTCTGAAGCAGGTTCTCCTCAAGGATTTACCTGTATTTGGCTCCATTCATTGTTCCCCCTATCCTTACAAGTCTCCCAGACCCTGCTGCTGAAAATCATCCCTATAGCATGATGCTACCATCACCATGATTTGTGGTTGGAATGGTGTTACACGGGTGATGAGCTATGCTTGGTTTCTGCCAGACATAGTGCTTTGCATTCAGGCCAAATAGTTGAATTTTAATCTCATCAAATGACAGAATCTTATGCCTCATGCTCTCATTCCTTCACTTGCCTTTTTGCAAACTACAGACGTGTTATCATGTGACTTTTTCTCAGGAGTGGTTTCCGTCCAATGACTCTCTCACAAAGCTTTGATTTGTGAAGCGCTGCACAGATTATCCTTCTGGCAGGTTCTCCCATCTCAGTCAAGGAACTCTGTAGTTGTGTCAGAATGGTCATTGGGTTCTTGGTCACATCCCTGACCAAGGTCCTTCTTGCCCGGTTTCTCAGTTTGGTTGGATGGCCAGCTCGAGGAAGAGTCTGGGTAGTTCCATATTCCTTCCATTTCCTAATGACGCAGCTCACTGTGTTCTTGGGAACTTTCAATACTCTAGAAATTGTTTTATACCCTTCAGCAGATCTATGCCTCCTCACAATTATATCTTAGAGTTCTTCAGACAGTTCCTTGGAAGTCATGGTAGAGTTTTTGCTCTGACATGCATTGTTAGTGAACTGTGGGACCTTATACAGAAAGCTGTATTTCTTTAAGTCATATCCAATCAATTGAATTGGCCACAGGTGGACTTCAGTCAAGTTTTTGTGGAGACATCTCAAGGATGATCAAAGGGAATTGGATGCATCTGAGATCAATTTGGAGTGTCATGGCAAAGGGGTTGAATACTTATTGATACAAGACATTTCAGATTTTCATTTTTAATTAATTTGTAAAAATTCTAAAAACATGTTTTCACTTTGACATTATGGGGTACTTTGAACAGATCGGTGACAAAAAAATCTCAAGATAATCCATTTTAAATTCAGGCTGTAACACAACAAAATGTGAAAAAAGTCAAGGGGTGTCAATACCTTCTGAAGGAACTGTATATAGGTAAAGTGATTTGGTTGAAAATTGCCGATTTGTGAACTTGACCTTTGAGCTTTTGACCTCAAACAATCGGCTTCCAGCTTGTCACTACCTCTACCAGGTGGTGAAGTTTCATGAAGATCGGAGTAAAATGTGACCTTTGAGCGATTACGACAGACAGACAGAAGCATGAAAACATAACCTCAGCCCACCTGAAGGCAAAGGTAAAGAGACAGCAGAACCCTTTAGACCAGGCAGGAAAATAATAAAAAAAAAGAAGAATATAGATCTCATGTCATTTCAAATATGGAATCACATCTTTCCTTCAACGAGGTTCAAATCGAATAAAAATTCCTCCAATTAGTTAGAAGAGGTTGAACAAGCAACAACAGGGTCCCGTTGCACTCAGAAATTGTTAATCAGCAAACACCGTCTCGTGAATCCATCGACATCGACGTCGCTTCAAGTTAATGGGTTTGTACTGAGAAGATAAGTCGATAAAGTTAATGAGGTGTGGATGAAGCACGGTCATGATGGACAAAACACCTCCTCCCATGTCCAAGTTTTCATGTCGATCTTTGCTGTGTACAAGGCACCAGTCATCGCACACGGACCTTCAAGCTGAATGTACCAAAAGATTTTGCTGATTATTTTCAGAAACATCAGGGCAGTCTAGATCTGATAGTGTTTGAACAGTCTCTGCAACCTGGGAGAGGTTTCTGTGGATCTAGTTTGATCCTGTTAACATTGTGGAGAAATACTAACCTTCAGAGGTCTTCGCAATATCCTGGCACGCGTTTAAGCTCGGGCTCATCGCTACGTCTCATCAGAACCCATCTCGCTCTGTAATCGCCTCAATGCAATGACCCACAATGGAAGCTATGATGAAAGCAGTTGGAACACACTTGTCACGATGCTTGCTTTAAATCCATTTATTTTTTCGCTAATCCAAATCATTTAATTTGGATACAATGGTGAAAATGCAAAACATAAATCAATACTGAAGACAATGTCAGGACATTGTGGACATTTTATGACAATCTGGTCAGTTGTTGGTTTAGCCTCGTCATTTCAATGTGTAAGGATGTGAAAATAAACAAGTTTGTCTCCTTCACCTCGGATCTGAAGGAAGTGGGGGACGACACAGGTTGTGACCGTTGGGATCACCTCGGCACCGGCCGTCGGCACGACCAACGTTTTGTGGATAAGACTCAACGCATATGTATTTACCACATGATGGGGTGAAGATCTCTGGCTGTGAAAGTTCCAACAGCTGCTCTTTCCTCTGCCTATTGGCATCGCGATCACTCTTGTAGGCTCTGTAAGGAATCCAGGAACTACTATGGTGAGAACGTCCTGTTATTTGTACAATGATCCAGAGTGATATTCAACTCTTCTCATTCACATAACCGCAAATGCATTCCAATGGTTCCGCAGGAGCAAGTCATAAGTGTAGTCTGTACCCAGCTCAATAACAGAGTGTTGACCACATCACTCCTGTATTTTTATTAACAAGGACAAGGCTCATGGAGAAAGCACTTTTGGTGCAGATTTCAATTTTCTGAGATGTTCCTCCATTTCGAATAGATATAAAAGATGGACAAGTAAATTTAAACAAAATTAGTACTTGCCATGTGGCAAGGCTTACTGTAGACGAGTAAGGTAGGTTTGAGGTATGCACACTCTGCTCTGAGCTGTCTCACCTGGGTTTGAATCCTGAACCAGTTATAAACTGTCATCTTTATTTTGCAGGCACGGCGAGGCATCGAGGTGCACATGCCGTCCATCGGATGGACGTTTAACTGGGTGTCCCCTCTGTGCGCATTACTTGGTGGAAGGTAAATATCCTACGACATCTCTCTTGAAGAGAAGGTAAGTTATTGCCGGAATCCTGAACAAATTACAGATGCCTGCCAAAATTTTTGCCAACCAGCACTTGACCAACATGCCCAACATGAGTTGAAGAATGTCTCTGTCCTGCAGTGTACTGCAAATAGGTCAATGATGATGGTCACAGCTTCCTGAAGCACTTATAAAAATGAAACATTTAAAAGCAGATTCTTGAAGAATAATTAATTCTGCATCACCATCCCACACTCGAGCAGAAGAAGCACAGTATAAATTGCGGCTTATGTCAGGCAAACGGCAAAACATGTTACTGATGTTCCCATGCTAGGTCATAGCAAACCAGACACAAATCAATGCTGGAGCAATTGGTGTACAAAGTCTGAGGATCAGACGATTGAAATCCCGACCATACATACTGATAGTTTCCAAATACAAAACAGAAGAGGCAGTTGTACTGAAGTTACTGGGGAAAAGCAGCTAACCAAATATGTGACTGCCCACACTTATTGAAAAACAGGGGCATTGCCTGGCAGAACCAGGGAATCACTAGTAGGCATGGATGACCCACAAAATGTGTAACGGAGAAGAAAGCAAATACCTATTAGGAAGGAGGGGAGGGTCAAACCTGGACCCACTCTGACTACACGCCTTGAGACCCAGATATTTAAAATGCTGTGAACAACACGGCTGAAAAAGGTTGTGCTCAAGTTTCATCAAAATCATGTGTGTAGTTTCGGAGAAGAAATTCCGAGTGTTTCCATCCAGCCTGACGGACATCATGCGATGTCAATACTTCCCGTGAACTACGTTTCCAGGTGAGCGCAAAACCAGCAATGTTCACCATATTTCCAAGACTGAGTTGATAATCTATTTGAGAGGTATTAAAATATCCAAACTCAGTTCAACTGGAGAGTTCATAGAACACATTACCCTGTGCAGTCTTGAGAAAAAGGAAATGGCAAGGGTCTATTCAACTCTTGCTTGGCATTTCCAAGCACGTTACACATTAGCTTTGTTCGTGAGCTTTGAATAACACTTGTGAAGGTAACCAAACAAAACCGATGGATCAAATGGCACAGTCCAGAGCTGAACCAACTGCAAACTCCTCTGGGAGAAAATGGCGGTTTTGGAAAAAGATGCATGAAACAAACACATATTTTTGACTCAAATATAATAGCTCTGTCGTTGCATCGCTAGGGGCCACCATTTCGTCTGATTCTCACTGTTACACCACCCTAAGAGTGGCATGTGGCACATTTAATTTGTCGAGATGGTGTAAAAATTTTGGGCAAGTACTGCAAAACTAAAGGTTTTTTGGCAATGTAAACAAGGTGATTTGTGTTATACTGTGTTCAAATATATAATACAAATGAAATAAAATAAAAGTTTTAAAGTCTGTAGAAAATAAAAAAAAATATCCAAAACAAATCTTTTTTTTTGGAAGTTTAAATCCATCGATACAGTATCTTTTACATGTTAAGTTAATTATTCATGCCTGTTGTTTGTGTCCATTATGACATCCATGAAAAAAGAAAACAGCAAGTCTTGTTTGACTGCCAGACAAGCAGACTAAAGCAATTGCTGCACCATGAGTGTGCATTCGTGATCGGGACGACATTCCGTACAATTTTCCAAATTCAGAACCAAAGTTTCTCTAAACTACTGGTTCAAATTCATATTCACAAGTGTTCAAAATATGGAATTCAACTTAAATTGAAAAGTTCCTCGATCATCCAGGGACATCTGACAGACAGAGTGAACCAACTGCTTAACCCCACTTTCACTACACGTGCGGGTAATGGGTAGTTACGATAATGAAATTGGGAAATAAATGTCCCGATGGTTCCACACTTTTGAAACACACTGTACATTGAAGAAAATTAGGGTTCAACCTGATGAGCAGTTCCATGCATGGGAGAAGCTGTTGGAGATTGTAGCCAATGAGTTGCTGTAACTGACCCGGCCATGTGGGTGGCAGGTGCACGCACATTCTTGCGGCAGAAACACAAGATGCTGCAACTAATGATGGTGGGAAGTTCAGATGAACATGATCTGAAATTACAAGGAAACACCATGAGTACTTGTAAATAAACCACAATTCTAACATAAAGTACTTCTAAATAAACCACAATTCCATCACCAGGTGTTTGTAAATAAACCGCAATTCTAACACCAGGTACTGCACTTGTAAATAAACCGCAATTCTAACACCAGGTACTGCACTTGTAAATAAACCGCAATTCTAACACCAGGTACTGCATTGGAAATAAACCGCAAATCTAACACCAGGTACTGCATTGGAAATAAACCGCAATTCTAACACCAGGTACTGCATTGGAAATAAACCGCAAATCTAACACCAGGTACTGCACTTGGAAATAAACCGCAATTCTAACACCAGGTACTGTACCTGTAAATAAGCCACAATTCTAACACCAGGTACTGCACTTGGAAATAAACCGCAATTCTAGCACCAGGTACGGCACTTGGTCGTAGTTCATGAACTGGTCACCCTAAAAAGGCGGAGTTGTTACATGTTTTTCAAAACATCCACTTTCCACTTTGACTACAGACCAGAAAAACCACAGATATCTAGATATCTTAGTATGAGAAGAAAGGTAATTTTGTCTAGTTTAATGTGGAAAAACAGAAATAAAAATGAACCAATATCAACCCCAGGGTGACCAGTATCTTGCCAAAATGTGAACATGAGTGACTTATTTAAGGTCACACTGAGGTGAACAGAACTGCTATCCACTAGGAGCGACTCCTTGAGGAATATCTGCCTATGAGAGATTCCGATGATAATCGTTTTACATAGTGACTATGAACAATACGTGTTTGCCTCATAACGTTACCCAATGACGTCATAATGGCTAAAGCTTGACATATCTTGAAAGCACTCATTGAGGACTTCAATTTGAGGTACTACAGGATATGGTTCCTAAAACTTGAAAATTTGACTTTGGGGTCAAATATGTTCGACCTCAGGCGCTAACCCTGAAGGTCAAGGTCGATCACAAACAAACACTAATAAACTGAGCGTTAAGCCATTTACTACATTCCCACAAAGTTTGGAGATGATTCGATGAAAATTACTCAAAAAGAAGGGTTTCATCGAACTCCATAATTGACTTCAAAGTGATCTTGACTTTGACCATTAAGTGCACTGAGTATTCCAAAAAGACAACCATATATGAACCCACAAGAGTTTCCAATGAGAACTTTGCTATACAGAGTGACCTAAACAAGAGTTTCTGATGTGAACTAAATCAATGCAAAATACATGAAAAATGCAGTTTTTATTCGTCACATCGTCAAAATAGTTGTAAGTTTAGAAAGCCCTCATTAAGGGCTTTAATTTGAGGTACTACTCGATATGGTAACTGAAACTTGAAAATTTGACCTTAGGGTTAAAAAAGAATGACCTTTCGGTTGACCTTGAAGGTCAAGGCCGATTAACATCAAAAATTAATCAGCTGAGCGCCATACCATACCCTATATATCCACCAAGGTTAGAGATCCTTCGATCAACGTTACTTAAAAATTAAAGGTTTCGTCGACCTTGATTATTGACCTTTTTGTGACCTTGACCTTTATATTTTCGTATGGTTAATGGTATCTCTCCAGGATCATTGTACATGAAATATCAAGAGATTTTGATGAGAACTGAGGAAATAAAATTTTCATGAAAAATCCGTTTTTTTGTCATGACGTCATCAGATGATGTCATCGCGTCAAACTTTTGACAGATCTGGAAAGCACTTATCAAGCGCTTTCATATGAGGTATTACTCGATATGGTATCGAAGATTTCAAAATTTGACCTTGGGGTCAAAAACTTTCGACCTCCAGCGCTAACCATGAAGGTCAAGGCCGATTGCCACCAAAAATTAATTGGTTGAGCGCCAGACCATGAACTATATTCCCATGAAGTTTGAAGATGATCCGATAAAAATTACTCAAAAAATAAGGGTTTCGTCGACTCCCCTGAGTTGCGACAAAGTGACGTTGACCTTTGATCTTGACCTTGAAAATTTTATGCGCTGAAAGGGACCTCTATAGGACTCTGATATGCGAAGTTACAAAAATTTCCAATGATAACTGTGCTCTGCAGAATGATCGATATGTGATTATAGACAAAAAAAAAAAAAAAATACAAGCTGACGAACATATCTTGCAAAAACTTCGTTTTGGCAAGATAAATATGCAATAGTTTTTGTGTAACAGGCAAATAAGTGATACAAGTCAGGGGTGGAGTAAATAGGCGGAGGCGGCGGATGTGGCGGAGGCGGTGGATGTGGTGAGTCAGATTTGGAATAAACTGAATTTACTTCAATCAATAAGCTTTAATCTAATCTATTATGTTATTTTTTAGGTGAGTAACACTGGGACTTGCTGTTGCATGATGCAAAATTGATTATTCAACTCATTATTCAGCAAACACTGACCAATATGTACAAACTCCTAAAAGAGATGTTGTAAATATCTTTACATAGTTATGTATCGAGCAGATTCTCAGGATTAATTTGGCACTTGAATTGTCCAAAACAGCCAAATGATAACTGATCCACATCCAATTTACTCAGAAAGGGTGAATTTGAGATAAACGCGAAAATGTGTTTTCCTTGTAATGCACAATCCATTAAAGTTCATAATTAAAAATACCATATTCGCCATTAATTAGTGGTTTTTGCTAAAAAATTTTCACACAAGTGCATGTAGGTTGGTGATGTCTATCAACACAGAGAAAACTGAAAAATTGAATATTTTGACCCTGTAATGCAAATGATGACCAGTGCATGAACTACGACAACTTGGAAATAAACCGCAATTCTCACACCAGGTACTGTAACTGGAACTAAACCGCAATTCTAACACCAGGTACTGGACTTGTAAATAAACTGCAATTCTAACACCACCTACTGTAACTGTAAATAAACCGTAATTCTAACACCAGGTACTGTAATTAAACCGCAATTCTAACACCAGGTACTGGACTTGTAAATAAACTGCAATTCTAACACCAGGTACTGGACTTGTAAATAAACTGCAATTCTAACACCAGGTACTGGACTTGTAAATAAACTGCAATTCTAACACCAGGCACTGTAACTGTAAATAAACCGTAATTCTAACACCAGGTACTGGACTTGTAAATAAACCGCAATTCTCACTCGAGGGGGAGCACTCGGTAGAGTGCAAAACCTCCGCCGCCAATACTGCTGGGTCACTCAAGTGAACCTGATATCCTATTCATTCAATTTGACGTCAACAGTGCTCACAGAGTTATAGTTTGCAACTTTCCCTTTTACTTTTAACTTTTACATACTCAATTCATTCGTCATAACTAGATTCCTTGAGACAGAAATTGATTTTACGTGGGTATATCCACCTGAAGTTCCAAAATCAGCTGCAATTATAATTTTGGCATGTTTTTTGTTGGAAACCACTTATACCATGTAGAAATGCAAAAAAATAAAAAAAATAAAAAATCGAAATTTTGTTGAAAAAAAGTTGCAAAGATATTTATTTCTCTAGCAAATTTTTTTTGGAAGGGGGGGGGGGGTTGGAAATCACTTAAAACATGTAGAAGGGCAAAAAAAAATTTCAAATATTTTTTCAAAATGGCCACCATAGCGGCCATATTAGACTTTGGACCAAGTCCAGAATCTAATGGCATGATCCTTGGACCATAACTAATCCCCCCCACCAAGTTTCGTCGAAATCCGTCGGGGAGTTTTTCCGTAATAATGTTCAAACAAACAAACAAATAAACAAACAGAAAGGGGTGAAAAGGGTAACCTCCAATCTTCGATGGCGGAGGTTAACAAAAGGTACTGAACTTGTAAATAAATCGCAATTCTAACACCAGGTACTGTAACTGTAAATAAACCGCAATTCTAACACCAGGTACTGGATTTGTAACTAAACCGCAATTCTAACACCAGGTACTGGATTTGTAAATAAACCGCAATTCTAACACCAGGAACTGGATTTGTAAATAAACCGCAATTCTAACACCAGGTACTGGACTTGTAAATAAATCATAATTCTATCACCAGGTACTGTAACTGTAAATAAACCACAATTCCAATACCAGGAACTGGACTTGTAAATAAACTGCAATTCTAACACCAGGTACTGGAATTGTAAATAAACCGCAATTCCAACACCAGGAACTGGACTTGTAAATAAACCACAATTCTAACACCAGGTACTGGAATTGTAAATAAACCACAATTCCAACACCAGGTACTACTTACTGTACCTGTAAATAAACCACAATTCTAACACCAAGTACTGTAACTGTAAATAAACCACAATTCTAACACCAAGTACTGTACCTGTAAATAAACCGCAATTCACACAAGGAAGTGGACTTGTAAATAAACCGCAATTCCAACACCAAGTACTGGAATTGTAAATAAACCGCAATTCTAACACCAGGTACTGTACCTGTAAATAAACCGCAATTCCAACACCAGGTACTGTACCTGTAAATAAACCGCAATTCTAACACCAGGTACTGCACTTGGAAATAAACCGCAATTCTAACACCAGGTACTGCATTGGAAATAAACCACAATTCTAACACCAGGTACGGCAATTTGTCGGAGTTCATGAACTGGTCACCCTAAAAAGGCGGAGTTATTACATGTTTTTCAAAACATCTACTTTCCACTTTGACTACAGACCAGAAAAACCAAAGATATCTAGATATCTTAGTATGAGAAGAAAGGTAATTTTGTCGAGTTTAATGTGGAAAAACAGAAATAAAAAATATGCAATAGTTTTTGTGCAACAGGCAAATAAGTGATACAAGTCAGGGGTGGAGTAAACAGGCGGAGGCGGCAGATGTGGCGGAGGCGGTGGATGTGGTGAGTCAAATTTGGAATAAACTGAATTTATTTCAATCAATAAGCTTTAATCTAATCTATTATGTTATTTTTTAGGTGAGTAACACTTGGGACTTGCTGTTGCATGATGCAAAATTGATTATTCAACTCGTTATTATTCAGCAAACCCTGACCAATATGTACAAACTCCTAAAAGAGATCTAGTAAATATCTTTACATAGTTATGTATCTAGCAGATTCTCAGGATTAATTTGGCACTTGAGTTGTCCAAAACGGAGATCCCTGTGTCGCAAGAGACGACCAGGGTTGCGTCAGGAAGGGCATCCGGTGTAAAACATGTGCCAAATCATGATGTGGATCATATGGATGATCCGCTGTGACGACCCCTAACGGGAGCAGCCGAAAGAAGAAGAAGAGTTGTCCAAAACGGCCAACGGATAACTGATCCACATCCAATTTACTCAGAAAGGGTGAATTTGAGATAAACGCGAAAAGGTGTTTTCCTTGTTATGCATTATCCATTAAAGTTCAGAATTAAAAACACCATATTCGTCGTTAATTAGTGGTTTTTTCTAATTTTTTCACACAAGTGCATGTAGGTTGGTGATGCCTATCAACACAGAGAAAACTGAAAAATTGAATATTTTGACCCTGTAATGCAAATGGTGACCAGCTCATGAACTTCGACCACTTGGAAATAAACCGCAATTCTAACACCAGGTACTGTAACTGTAAATAAACCACAATTCTAACATCAGGTACTGTATCTGTAAATAAACCGCAATCCCAACACCAGGTACTGTACCTGTAAATAAACCACAATTCTAACACCATGTACTGTACTTGGAAATAAACCGCAACTCCAATACCAGGTACTGAACTTTGAAAGAAACTGCAATTCTAACACCAGGTACTGTAACTGTAAATAAAGCGCAATTCTGACACCAGGTACTGGATTTGTAAATAAACCACAATTCTAACACCAGGTACTGTAACTGTAAATAAAGCGCAATTCTAACACCATGTACTGGATTTGTAAATAAACCACAATTCTAACACCAGGTACTGTAACTGTAAATAAAGCGCAATTCTAACACCAGGTACTGGATTTGTAAATAAACCACAATTCTAACACCAGGTACTGTAACTGTAAATAAACCGTAATTCTAACACCAGGTACTGGACTTGAAAATAAACCGCAATTCTAACTCGAGGGGGAGCACTTGATCGAGTGCAAAACCTCCACCACCAATACTGCTCGGTCACTAAAGTGAACCTGATATCCTATTCATTCAATTTGACGTCAACAGTGCTCACAGAGTTATAGTTTTCAAATTTCCCTTTTACTTTTAACTTTTACATACTGAATTCATTAGTCATAACTAGATTCCTTGAGACAGAAATTGATTTTACGTGGGTATATCTACCTGCAGTTCCAAAATCAGCTGTAATTATAATTTTGGCATGTTTTTTTGTTGGAAACCACTTATAACATGGAGAAATGCAAAAAAAAAAATCGAAATTTTGTTGAAAATAAAAGTTGCAAATAATTTTTTTTTCTCTAATAATTACACTGGTCAACAACAAATTTGTTGTCTGCATTTTTTAAGCTGATTTAGGACGAATCTGATGCGCTGAATCCAAAACTCACATTAGTTTTGTTCAATCAGGTCAAGTTTTTGAGATATGGCCACATGTCGTTTTTTACATTTTTGTTCACATGTACGCATGTGTGGAGCATTTTAGAAGAAGTTGGTGGGGGTAAAATGTCATGTCAAATAATTGTTTTGATTGGAAATAATTATTTTAATGACAAGAAGTATTCAGGTACGATAGTTCTGGGTGATTATGTTGAAAAGGGATCAGTTTGAAGTCATAAAACCTCAAAATCTTCCAAAAATTGGTGAGGCAAAGCATAAAGTTCGTGGATCAAAACTAAAGTTAATGGGGCAGATTTTGTAATAATGTGATACAAAAAAGTTGTATTTCTTGAAATAACGAACTCTGAAGAATGTACAATACCTACATGCGCCAATTTATGACATGCGCTTCTGCTCAAGCTTGGAGTGCCACAGTACGAACCCAAAGATTGGAGACTGTTCATTGACAGCAGCAAGCGATCACTGAAATGTGTTCTGCTACACAACGGCAACCAGTTTGCCTCTGTACCCATCGCTCACTCAACTACACTGAAGGAGAAGTATGAAGCGGTGAAGTACGTGCTGGAGAAAATTGGTTATGATCAGCATAAGTGGTTTATTTGTGTTGACCTGAAGATGGTGAACTTTTTGTTGGGACAACAGTCTGGCTTCACCAAGTACCCATGTTTTCTGTGCATGTGGGATAGTAGGGACAGTGCTCAGCATTACACGAAGAAGGACTGGCCTGTGCGGGAGGAATTGGTGCCATGCAAAGAAAGGAACGTCATCAACGACCCTCTGGTGGACAGAGACAGAATACTCTTCCCACCGCTGCACATCAAGCTCGGCTTAATCAAGCAGTTCACCAAGGCTCTGGACAAAGATGGTGACTGCTTCACTTACTTGTGCCAGGCTTTTCCAGGATTGACCATGGAGAAGTTGAAAGCTGGCATCTTTGATGGTTCTCAGATCCGTCAGCTCATCAGAGATCCAGAGTTCAAAAACTCAATGAACGAAGTGGAACTGGAAGCATGGAAGACATTTGTTTTGGTAGTGAAGAACTTTCTTGGCAACAATAAGGCCAGAAACTACGCAGAACTTGTCAACAACATGCTGACTGCTTTCAGAAACCTGGGCTGCAACATGAGCATCAAGATGCACTACCTATTTTCACATATGAACCGGTTTCCTGAGAACCTGGGTTCAATGAGTGACGAGCAGGGGGAGAGATTCCATCAGGACATGAAGGAGATGGAGACCAGGTATCAGGGTCGCTGGGACGCAGTCATGATGGCTGACTACTGTTGGAATCTGAAGAGAGACCTCCCTGCCGCTGAACATTCCAGGAGTTCGAAGAAACGGAAGTTCAAGCCCTGAAGTTTGAACAGTGGTGACGCAACATTCAATTTACTTGTACTTACCTTTATCAATGCTCACCATTCAGATGACAGTAATCGATGTTTCTATCATGTAATCAATAAATGTTGTTGGCAAAACATTTTTTTTCTTAAAAACATGTTTAGGATGATATGTGTTGACAAAAATCAGCTGATAATGCCACAAAAATGTAATCGATTTTGTCGCAAGATCTGATTTTCTCATATCAACTTAGCACAAAAACCTGACCTGATGGAGAGAAACGGATGCCATTTCCTGATTCAGCAGTGCCAGAATACCCTAATTCACTTGTAGAAATCTAGACAACATTCAGAAAGTAAAAAATTGTTGACTAGTGTTATTTTTTGGAGGGGGGGGTTTGGAAATCACTGAAAACATGTAGAAATGCAAAAAAAAAAAATTCAAATTTTTTTCAAAATGGCCGCGTTAGCGGCCACATGATCCTTGGACCATACCTAATCCCGCCACTAAGTTTCGTCAAAATCCGTTGAGGAGTTTTTCCGTAATAGTGTTCACAAACAAACAAACAAATAAACCAATGTCACCCGCAGGGTGACCCGTATCTTGCCAAAAGGTGACCACGTGTGACTTCTTTAAGGTCACACTGAGGTGAACAGAGCTGCTATCCACCAGGAGCGACTCCTTGAGGAATATCTGCCTACGAGAGATTCCGATGAGAATCGTTCTACAGAGTAACCATGAAAAATATGCTTTTGCCTCATAATGTCACTAAATGACGTCATAATGTCTCAAGCTTGACATATCTAGAAAGCACTCATCGAGGTGTTCAATTTGAGGTACTACACGATCTTCTTCTTCTTCTTCTTCTTCTTCTTCTTCTTTCGGCTGCTCCCTTTAGGGGTCGCCACAGCGGATCATCCGTATGATCCGCATAGTGATTTGGCACATGTTTTACGCCGGATGCCCTTCCTGACGCAACCCTGGTCGCCTCTTACGACACAGGGATATGGTACACCTATTTTAACCGGGGTATACACCGGCCCAGTACACTGGTACTCATTTCGCCGACCTCGGAAGGATGACAGGCTGAGTCAACCCCCTGGTGTATTAATTCAGTGGCCCAACGGGGCTTGAACTCAGGACCTCTTGGATCCCAAGCCGCTGCCCTAACCACTGTGCCAACACCAGGCTTGAGGTACTACACGATATGGTTCCTAAAACTTGAAAATTTGACCTTGGGGTCAAATGTTTGACCTGAGGTGCTAACCATGAAGGTCAAGGCCAATCGCTACCAAAAATTAATCAGCTGAGCGCCAGACCATGAATTATATTTCCATGAAGTTTGAAGACGATCCGATCAAAATTACTCAAAAAATAAGGGTTTCGTTGACTCCCCTGATTTGCGACAAAGTGACCTTGACCTTTGGCCTTGACCTTCAAAATTTTATGTGCTGAAAGGGACCTCTATAGGACTCTGATATGCGAAGTTACAAAAATTTCTAATGATAACTGTGCTCTGCAGAGTGATTTATACGTGATTACAGACCAAAAAAAAAAACAACAAAAAAAACATGAAGGTCAAGGCCAATCGCCACCAAAAATTAATCAGCTGAGCGCCAGACCATGAACTATATTCCCATGAAGTTTGAAGACAATCCGATCAAAATTACTCAAAAAATAAGGGTTTCGTCGACTCCCCTGATTTGCGCCAAAGTGACCTTGACCTTCAAAATTTTGTGCACTGAAAGGGACCTCTATAGGCCTCTGATATGCGAAGTTACAAAATTTCCGATGATAACTGTGCTCTGCAGAATTTTTTATACGTGATTACAGACAAAACAAAAAAAACAAAAAACATACAAGCTGACTAACATATCTTGCAAAACTTCGTTTTGGCAAGATAAAAACAGAAAGGGGTGAAAACAGTAACCACCGATCTTCGATGGTGGAGGTCAACAAAAGGTACTGAACTTGTAAATAAATCGCAATTCTAACATGAGGTACTGGATTTGTAAATAAACCGCAATTCCAACACCAGGTACTGTACCTGGAAATAAACCGCAATTCCAACACCAGGTACTGTACCTGTAAATAAACCACAATTCTAACACCAGGTACTGTACCTGGAAATAAACCAAAATTCTAACACCAGGTACTGTCCTTCGAAATAAACCGCGATTCCAATACCAGGTACTGAACTTGGAAAGAAACCGCAATTCTTACACCAGGTACTGTATCTGTAAATAAACCATAATTCTAACACCAGGTACTGTACCTGTAAATAAACCGCAATTTCAATGCCAGGTACTGAACTTGGAAAGAAACCACAAATCTTACACCAGGTTCTGAACCTGTAAATAAGCCACAATTCCAACACAAGGTACTGTACCTGTAAATAAGCCACAATTCCAACACAAGGTACTGTACCTGTAAATAAACCACAATTTCAATACCAAGAACTGAACTTGGAAAGAAGCCGCAAATCTTACACCAGTTACTGTACCTGTAAATAAACCGTAAATCTTACACCAGGTACTGGATTTGTAAATAAACCGCAATTCCAACACCAGGTACTGTACCTGTAAATAAACCGCAATTCCAACACCAGGTACTGTACCTGTAAATAAACCGCAATTCCAACACCAGGTACTGTACCTGTAAATAAACCGCAATTCCAACACCAGGTACTGTACCTGTAAATAAACCGCAATTCTAACACGAGGTACTGTACCTGTAAATAAACCGCAATTCCAACACCAGGTACTGTACCTGTAAATAAACCGCAATTCCAACACCAGGTACTGTACCTGTAAATAAACCGCAATTCCAACACCAGGTACTGTACCTGGAAATAAACCGCAATTCCAACACCAGGTACTGTACCTGGAAATAAACCACAATTCTAACACCATGTACTGTACTTCGAAATAAACCGAAATTCCAATACCAGGTACTGAACTTGGAAAGAAACCAGAATTCTAACACCAGGTACTGTATCTGTAAATAAACCACAATTCTAACACCAGGTACTGTACCTGCAAATAAACTGCAATTCCAACAATATGTACTGTCCTTGTAAATAAACCGCAATTCTAACACCAGGTACTGGATTTGTAAATAAACCGCAATTTTAACACCAGGTACTGTACCTGTAAATAAACCGCAATTCTAACACCAGGTACTGGATTTGTAAATAAACCGCAATTCTAACACCAGGTACTGTACCTGTAAATAAACCGCAATTCCAACACCATGTACTGTCCTTGTAAATAAACCGCAATTTTAACACCAGGTACTGTACCTGTAAATAAACCGCAATTCTAACACCAGGTACTGGATTTGTAAATAAACCGCAATTCTAACACCAGGTACTGTACCTGCAAATAAACTACAATTCCAACACCATGCACTGTCCTTATAAATAAACCGCATTTCAAACACCAGGTACTGGATTTGTAAATAAACCGCAATTTTAACACCAGGTACTGTACCTGTAAATAAACCGCAATTCTAACACCAGGTACTGGATTTGTAAATAAACCGCAATTCTAACACCAGGTACTGTACCTGTAAATAAACTGCAATTCTAACACCAGGTACTGTACCTGTAAATAAACCGCAATTCTAATACCAGGTACTGTACCTGCAAATAAACTACAATTCCAACACCATGCACTGTCCTTATAAATAAACCGCATTTCAAACACCAGGTACTGGATTTGTAAATAAACCGCAATTCTAACACCAGGTACTGGATTTGTAAATAAACCGCAATTCTAACACCAGGTACTGTACCTGTAAATAAACCGCAATTCTAACACCAGGTACTGTACCTGTAAATAAACTGCAATTCTAACACCAGGTACTGTACCTGTAAATAAACCGCAATTCTAACACCAGGTACTGGATTTGTAAATAAACCGCAATTCTAACACCAGGTACTGTACCTGTAAATAAACTGCAATTCTAACACCAGGTACTGTACCTGTAAATAAACCGCAATTCTAATACCAGGTACTGTACCTGCAAATAAACTACAATTCCAACACCATGCACTGTCCTTATAAATAAACCGCATTTCAAACACCAGGTACTGGATTTGTAAATAAACCGCAATTCTAACACCAGGTACTGGATTTGTAAATAAACCGCAATTCTAACACCAGGTACTGTACCTGTAAATAAACCGCAATTCTAACACCAGGTACTGTACCTGTAAATAAACTGCAATTCTAACACCAGGTACTGTACCTGTAAATAAACCGCAATTCTAATACCAGGTACTGTACCTGCAAATAAACTACAATTCCAACACCATGCACTGTCCTTATAAATAAACCGCATTTCAAACACCAGGTACTGGATTTGTAAATAAACCGCAATTCCAACACCAGGTACTGGATTTGTAAATAAACCCCAATTCTAACACCAGGTACTCTACCTGTAAATAAACCGCAATTCTGATCCCAAAACTTCTTTGAGGAAAACCTGTTTTACTGCAGAAAAAAATGTAAACTTGATCACAAGTAGTTTTCTACTTAAACTACTCTGATAGGATTTGGGTTTGAAAGTGTCAGTGGAAAGCAATTTTGTTGCATTTGTGTGTACCTTGCAACGACAGCTCCAAAAAGTAACTCGTGTACCTTCGCAGGTACAGCAGCTTATCACATCCTTGGTGAGAAGGGATTGAGACTTCTTGCAAAGCCAAAGTGAGGAAATAGTCAGAAAAATGTGCTGCCGTTGGCAGGAACAAGTCCCAACTCAGACCTGCCAACACTTGCATCTCGGTTTGCAACATCACATCTCCGCCCAACAAAATTTCGACGCTCACTCCGGGCAAACACAAATTGAGCACTTCAGCCAAATTCTTTCGTCGTGGGATATTTTCTTCATGTTCTTCAAACTTACCTGAAGGAATAAGTGGACAAAGGGTAAAGGACATATTGACACAAGTCAGCTCGTTTTGAGTTTCTCACAAAATGTGGATAAAATGACGTCACCAACACGTGAGATCCATGGTGGCCCAAATGTTTGCTGACCAAGATTATCGTTTGGATTCCGTGGAGTTATTCCAAAGACAATACATTTTCAGACAAGCATGTCTGTTTTGGTAAACTTGCTCATTAAAACCAAAACTACAATGCATTTGTCAAAACGTCAAAATATACTTGTCTGTTAAAAAAAAGAAAAAGTTAAATGTTGTTATTGTTTGCCTCCGTTTCCACACGTTCATCAATTGGAATGACAGATTGCTCTACTGTTTTGTGATTTCAATAATTGCTGAGACAAGGACCTCAAACCGCTTGGAAAACAGATCCAACATTTTGAAATAATTTGCACATGATGATTCGGGTACGAGTAAACAAACTTGTGGACCACCATGCTTTTATATGATCAGGAACCATACAGGCAATTACAAGGCAGCCGAGGGCTGTTGGCAAGAGCTTTGTGGGAGGAACATCGTGTCTCTCCATGAAGAGATCCAGCATGAGAACAGCGAGATGGCGAGTGATGGATCTGAGGTGCAACTGCTGCCCGAGCGTAACAATCCAATCTGAAAGGCATCGGCGTAGGCACAGCTGTGGAGAACGTGCCAGGAAAGGACGGAGGCGACTCTCCTGTGGGAAAACGGTACATCCCAGGTCAATTGGGATACAACCGGCTTATCTTAGTATTAACTTCTGCTCAAGATGAGGACAATGAAAGCAGGAACACAAAACAAACTGTGAAAAGAATTACAAACAACGATGGCAGAGGGCAGGAGGTGCAAAAAAATTAATAAATAGGACAAGCCATAGTGCTGAAATGAAAGTAGAAAGGGTGAGGTTGGGGGAGGGAGGTAAAATCATTTGATAGAGCAGATAAGCTCTGACTTCCATGGTGTGCGTGAGAGAGCCGGCGCTCCCCCCCTCCTTGGTTACTCATCTATATTAATGATCTCTCCAATGTTCTGGAAAACTCTCTTCCTTTTTCCAGATGACCACATTGTTTCATACATTGCTGGAAGAGGCTCAGTTATCTGAACTTCTCGGCCTCATCATCAGCCATGACCTTTCCTTGGCCGACCAAACAGCAACGGTGACCACCAAAGCCTGCTGCAGACAGAGCGTCATCTATCAATCCAAGTCTTTCATTGGAACATTCAAAGCTACTCTCAGTCTACAAGGTCTTTGTTCATAGTTCATTGGAGTACTGCTCTCGTTCATGGGCTGGGTCTCTAATATCACATCGGTCTCTCCTGAAGTCCACAGAATCTAAAGATATTCACGTTATTGCAACCTACCCTGAAGAGGCTGAAGCCCAATGCCTGATGCTCTCGCATCACAGGCATACGTATTGGTGGTCTCGGTTTGATATAGTCAATTCTCCAACATTGCTTCCTCTGTCCTCCAATCCTCCCCAGCAATTCCAGGATGCATGCGTTCTTGCAGTCACCCCCCCCTCTGGTTGAAACTTTCAAAATCCAGAACGACTGCACACCACATCTTTTTTTCCTCATTTCTCCAGTCTATGGAACCACCTTCCAGAGGATGTTTTGTCTCACTCTTCTCTCTTGGAATTCGATCAAGCAGTGCACCACCAGCTCTTGTCATCCCAATTCTGACCAATGATCCTCGTTACCCCATTAACCTTTCCTAACTCAATCATCTTACTTGCCAGCTTCAGTGTTTCCTCACCTCTTCCCTCTCCTCTTTCCTTTTCATTCATTCCCTTGATGTTTTCCCCACTGTCAGTTCTGGCTGGCTCTTCCATCAGACTCGTTCCAGTGAAGAATAAATTATAAAACATAACCTCACTCTCAAGGTGGTAATTAAACCATTAAGCGCACCTCACTCCCATGAGGGTAAACACCACTCATCGCACCTCGCTGTCCACGATAGTGAAAGAGCAGGTTTTGGGTCGCTGATGACCGCATGATTCGAAGGCTGAAATCACATTAATAATCGTTGGGCAATTATTTTCTTATATTTGAAACTCAAAATATGCTAAAATTAACTTTTAAGTCAAAACTTTTGTCAGTGATCAAAAAACAGACCGGAATTTACCGAAGATGCTATGACGTCACGTTCTCCGAAAACTTCGTGAACATTCGGAAACAGCGTGTGAACAATGGGCGAGATGCAAATCAGAGAGTGATTTCAGCAGTGATGAAATTGAGTGTTTTCATTTCCGATATTGTCGATAACGAGTCGGAGGATGATGGGAATTTATACTATGGAGTTTCTGGTCCTGAGACATATAAATTTGGGCCACTTACAAGTGCCAGAAAACGGCCTATTTCGTGTACAAGTGGCAGGACTGACTGCCCTGCAGTTCACAATGACAGACTCCACCAGACAGATTGTTTTGTAGATTTTCATTTTCTTGTTCGATGCATAAAATAATGTAAAGTTTGATTCGTCTGTGACTTGATATCATAATTTTTAACCCTCGAGTCACTCAAGTCAGAAATAGAATGAATCAATAATGGAACCAAATATATTGTTACAGTGCCGGGGGTCGTCGGCCGCCAACCGACCGCTCTGACGGAGCCGCAAGTCGAGTCGGCCCGACCGATCGCCCGGAATATAGATCGCCGCCCGGATAAGTCCGAGTCGACGGGTCCTTGTACAAGAACCGAAATACGCCAATGGGCAGACCACGTGGGGTAGGGTCGATTGCCAATCTTCAATGTACCTAAATACCCACGTGATCCAACTACCGGGGTATTCCACCCTCGACGGAACTCGTACGGAACAAACCGCTGAGGCGAGCCTGTCCCGTGCGCGATTCCGAGCGGCTTAATCGCCGAGAACCGTCGGTCCAAATGTCCCCCTTTTACGGCAAACCAACGGCTTTCTGACTACCAACACAGGAAATGCTCAGTCAATGAAAGAATCGACGCGACGAGCTGAAAACATTTAACAATTGGGGTATTTATTAATAATAATGGGGAACTCGGGAAGCACGAAAGAGCAGAACAATTCCGACTATACGAAATGCAATGCAAAGATTTACAGCACATAAAGCACTTATCAATTTCCGACTTATTAGGCAGGCCCACGGACACATGTACGCGCACACACACACACACACACACACATACACACACACACACACACACACACACACACACACACACACACACACACACACACACACACACACACACACACACACACACACACACACACACACACACACCCAAGAAATGGTGGCTGAGGCCTTTACTAACGGGCTCCAGCTTGGAGGACAGGTGAGCTGAAACCCAGAGCCTAGGCCAAAAAAAAAAAAAAAATGTTGCATTGGCGTAACCCGCCCGACCCTAAAAATTCCGCCGACCCTACGTTTTTTTTTTTGTTTTTTTGCTATCAAAAAATTTTGCCGACCCTATTTTATTGCTATTTTTGTTGTTTTGCTATCGTTTTCAAGTATCTTGTTGATTGCGATCGCGATCGCAAAAACCCGGAAGTGTTTCGGACAGAACCCGCCGACAAAAAGGGTGGTACTCGAGCCGGGGGAGATTTTGGGAGGGATTTATTAGGAAAAAATAAAAATAAAAATAAAAAGATCCCGACCGACCTACCCTATTTACAGTGACCCGTTACGGCAATGCAACATTTTTTTTTTTTGGCCCTATCTCGAACCTCTCCACCTCGTGTGGTCTTCAAGTTGTTCGAACCCAGGCTCCAGCGAGAGTGAGCTGGATCCAATCGGCGTGAGCCGCGATCCTTCCCGAGCTCCAGCAAATCCTCCCACGCTTCTCAACACGTGCTGGTGAGATGAGGCGCCGATCCTTCCGTCGATGCGCCGCTTCCCCGAGGAACCACCTCCACGATGAGGTCGATGAGTCACACCAAGCCGGAACCAAACGGAGAACAAAGAGCTCCACGAACCAAGAAGAAGAAGAAGAAGAAGCCACCACTCGCAGCTCGAAGCAAAAAGCTCTCCCGAGCCAAGCAGGACCCGACGGACTGCAGAACGACCACTCCGACCACTTTTAACACGAAAAAAGAAAGGATCTCTTCTTTATCCTTCTCCGCCCCCTCCCCCACGCCCGGCATGACTCATGCCCTGGTGATCCATCCCCCACTCAACCACGGGTGGGAGGGAGTTGTTGACGTCATGAATCACGGGACGGAAGGGCTCTTCTTCCTCTTCGCAGAAGAGCGGGAGGGACATCTCCATTGTTCGCTCCCGAACTATTAAATCGATCCGCAGTGCATCTAATTAATTTCTAAACATTTAAACAATGGAAGGTGAGCTATCTCGGGAACAAGCACTTATCGACATGGCTGACTAAAGGAACCTGTATGTTGTGTGCAATCGAATTCCAAATTCGTAACACTACCCCCTCCCCTTTTTACAGACTCGTCCCGAGTCGTCAAATTTTTGTGTGACCAGCATGTGTAAGTTTTCCCCTAGTACGTTTTACCTTCAGATCCCTGAGTGCGACATTTCTTTATACGTGTCCCAAAAATAAATAACCTAATGCGCTGCGCAACTAACTAAACAAACTCTCACAGACTCATTCGGACAACTTAACTAAAATTGCCGGCGCAAAAACAAACATGCAGGTGAGGATCCACGTATTTACAATTTTCATTTAACTTATCCATTACTTACACTTACCATGGCCAAGGACCTGTGATCTGTGAAAGGGGAAAGGTAAAAGTCATTTCAGAGTCATTGGTGCACGGGAATGGATGGAGATGATCGCAAAACACAAAATGTACTGAACAGATGCACAGGCTGCCCACAGGGCAGTCCTTGCAAAACTGGATGGTCCTGGCACACATGGTGATGGATGGACACAGGGTCAAACGCAAACAAGGGCTCGCAGGCATGAGGTCATGGCAGAGGCAGGCAAACGAGGCATGGCAAGGCAAGCCCATGCACAACAGGCTGGCAGGTGAAGCTGGCCGGCCTCTGGTGTGGTTCCATCAGGTCTGGAGGGAGTGCGTGGTGCCGGCCGCTCTGAAGGCAGGCTCAGACCGAGCCTACTGTCTCCCCCCACTCTATCGCCTTTGCCTGTCTCTGTCCATACCCACTCCCTTAATTTGCCACAAAACAACAAAATTTAGCCCCTCTATTTTTATTATCTCTATTTCTTTTTTAGAATTGTCTCCCTAACCCCCTTTATCGTCTTTGTCCTTCTAACCTATCTCATCAACTGAGCCTACTCCCAACCCCTATGGTCCCTCTCTGGAGGGGAATATGGAGAGACTAGCCTCTTGTCTCGAGGCCCAATGAAGCCTCAGAATGGCCTCCTCAGAGTTCAGCGATCTACCAAGGTGAGTCCAGTGGCCTACAATGAGCGAAGGGATGGATGGTGTGCAGAGGTACATCTCCTAACGACCCTAGCATTCATCAACCTGAAATTACCCCAGGGATTTCCAAAAACGCCTCACATTTTAAAACTATCGGTTCTAAAAACCATGATTCCCGTCGCCTGTGTTGGTGTCCATTATAAATTTGGGCCTTGCCCTCAAATTTTCATTCGTGCCCTTGCACAATTTCCTGGCTGGGCAGCGTGGCTCAACTGGCAAGAACTCCCCCTCTGCCGAACTCTAACCATGGCACCCCCAGGCCCGCAGGCTGCCTCCGAGTCTCGCTACTCCCTACAATGTGGGCGGTTGCCCTCTCTGGCATTGCCCCCCTCCAATGCCCACGTGGCGTGTCGATGCCCCTGGTCCCTTTCAGAGGGTCGCCCGTGCCCACTACACTGCCCCCGTGGCATTCTGGCGCTCCGGGTCCCGTTTCTGACGGGTCGCCCGTGCCCACTTCACTATCCCGGCCCCTCTTGGGCCCTTGGTCTACTCTGGCCGACCAGTCCGGTGCCTGGGGTGCCCACTAAACAAATACTCAACTTTCCACAGCCACGCTGCCAGCCAGTCCATGAACTCCTGCACCCCTCCAAACGGGTTTCGCGCCTTCTCTCGACACCAACAAAACGACCTCCTGTTAGTAAATTTGAATAACCCACTAACTAACATTAAACTGACCCCGGGGTCACTTGGGTGGGAATCATTCCTCCCCCCAATCAGTCATCGTACCATGCATACCACATTCGCTCCACTCGCACACTTGGGCCCACTATCCCACACTCATTCCTCACACACTTTCCATTTCGCAACTCACACCAACACTCTATACTGCCATCCTCTAACTAAATCCCCTGACTAACTCGTACTCCCTCGTCATCCCATAAAACTCATGCACGTTCCATTTACTCTACGTAGATAAACTACGTCTCCACTACACATTTCCAGTCTGTCCATGTCTCCAAAAAATCCAAAAATTCCCATTTCCTAAATCTAAACTGAAATCCCTTGAACTAATCCATTCCACGGGCTCCATGAGGAACAACCAACCCATGTCCCCATGAAGCCGGTCTAACTAACTCTAACCCATCCCCCTAACTAGTACTTCCTGTGCCCCCAAACAGGGGGGGGTCCTTCCACCCCCTGCCTGGGGCTCATGTCCACTCGAAGTGGCGAGGCTTGCTTTTTTTTTTTCCTGCGCACACCAGCGCGGCAAGTCGCAACCTGCCCGTGACGTCATGGCAGCTGTTCACGCACCTTGTCCCCTTGGACGGCAACATCCAGCAGGGATTCCCTTCTGCCGGATTTCAACCATGCAGCCCCAACGTCACTGCGCATCCCAAAGCAAGCCCCACGTTTGAGGGGTTCCCCACGTGTGCACATGTGCTCTGCCCGTCTGTAACTCGCACAGCGGAATCCCCGATGATGTCACTCGCACCGCGAACCTGCACGATTTCTCTCGCAAGCCGGGGTACGCATAACGCATCGGGGGAGCCGCTTCACACGCTCTGCGAACAGAACGTGCGACGCAGTCCACATGGAGCTTTACAAACACACTCGCCCAGAGAACCCGTCCGAATCAAATTCACAATCCAGCCTACCTTTTGATCGTCCGCGGGATCGACGACATGCACCGCGTGCATTTCCGGACCGGATTTCACTCCCGCAGGTGCGCACGTGGCGGCCTCGTGCGAAGCACGGTACGGACCCCGCGCGCGCTGCTGTGCCAATCCGGCACGGTCCTCGAAACCACTACGGCCGCTACACGGCCTTTGTCCTTCGTCAGGCACCGTCTTTGTCGCACATTCTCATGTGCCCTGACGCTCACACACTCCACCATGGCACTCGGCTGTGCCCTCTCACATACCAACCGCCATTTCTCTTTCATACCGCGACCTCACACACGCGGTTTCTTTCATACACGGCGCCTCTCCCTCAAACACCTTTTCACTCACGCATCGTGCTTCTTCCATACACGGGGTTTCACTCACACACGGGGAAATCGCTTACACACGCCATAACACTTACAAACGGGGTTTCACTCACACAATGCGCATGATTTCCAGCACGCATTTCGCCACACTCGTAACCACACACACCAGGATGACCATGCTGGGGATTTGCGCGACCTCAAGCACTCCCCGGGTCTCCATACCCCCAAGCTCCACGTGCACCCATTCACAGTACTCGCCCCCTCTACCTTGCAAGGCTCGACCGGACTCTCCTCGTCGCGATCCGCCTCAAGGGGGCACAGTCCCTCCCCTCGTTCCTGAAGGAGGCCATCCTGCTGCTTGCATCGGGTCCCAACACATTCCGCCAGCTCGCCTCCATTGTCCTCCACTACCTCCATGTGTGTGTGTTCGTCTTTACCTTCGTCCAATTCACCCTCTATCTCCCGTGTCTCTGCCATTTCTTTTAATTCCCACGTCTCCCTTTGTGTCTCTGTTAATCCCGTCATGTCATCCATTACCTCCGTTTCTTCCTTTATTTCTTTTATTATCCACGTCTCCGTCTCCTCGTCCACTATTTCCGTTTCTTCCTCGCTTTTTGTCTCGCAGTTTCCTCTTTTGTCAATTTTATTTCCTGCGTCCCAGTCACCTCCTTTAACTCTTCTGTCGTCACCTCTACCTCCTTTAATTTCTCAATTATTTATTTTAATTCCTTCGTCTCCGTCGTCACCTCAAGCTCCTTTAATTCCTCCGTTATTTATTTTAACTCTTCCGTCGTTCCCTCGTGTCCGGGTTTTTTAGTTTCCCCGATAATTGTCATGGCGGCAACGCTCGTCATCTACTGTCCGAGTTCATACACTTCTCGTCCAATCATCATTATTTTCTCCGTCAATTCTTCCTCACCCGTTATGGTGGTCCGAACCACCGCCACACTCCCACTCGACTCAGTATTTCCTTCAGGTAACGTCCTGGTCCCGTTTGTAAACTCTTGGAGCATTTTTACATCATCCGCCATTGTTCCCAGACTCTAATACTTGCGCTTCATTGCAAGGTCCATGACGTCCATTAACTGCTGCATTGTCACCTGCCCTGGCCGCATCCACTGACCACGTTCAGTCATGCAGTTGTCATAATAAAAATAACCAGTGGTGTGGCATAGCCACTTTTCCCATCCCTGGGGTAAGAAGGTGTCCTCCTCACGGGTGTCCTGGACCAAGGGTTCATCTAACTCTACACTACCCACCTGGCTCAGCTCGCCTTGGCTGAACATTTCATGTGCTGGGAATAAAATTTATAACGCTCGTAATTTGGGGACACGGGGGGGGGGGTGGGGGGTTGCTCCGTATACCCCTGATCCGACTCCGTGAATTTTGCTACAGAGGCGGAGGGGTTCGTATCTCCACTCCTGACAACCACTGTTACAGTTCCGGGGTCGGCGGCCGCCAACCGACCGCTCTGATGGAGCCGCAAGTCGAATTGACCCGACCGATCGCCCGGAATAAGTCCGAGTCGACGGGTCCTTGTACAAGAACCGAAGTACGCCAATGGGCAGACCACGTGGGGTAGGGTCAATTGCCAATCTTCGAAGTACCGAAATACCCATGTGATCCAACTACCGGGGTATTCCACCCTCGACGGAACTCGTACGGAACAAAACCGTTGAGGCGAGCCTGTCCCGTGCGCGATTCCGAGCGGCTTAATCGCCGAGAACCGTCGGTCCAAATGTCCCCCTTTTACGGCAAACCAACGGCTTTCTAACTCCCAACACACGAAATGCTCAGTCAATGAAAGAATCGACGCGACGAGCTGAAAACATTTAACAATTGGGGTATTTATTAATAATCATGGGGAACGAGGGAAGCACGTAAGAGTAGATCTGTTCCGACTATACGAAATGCAATGCAAAGATTTACAGCACACAAAGCACTTAACAATTTCCTACTTATTAGACAGGCCCACGGACACATGTTAGCACACACACACACCCAAGAAATGGTGGCTGAGGCCTTTAATAACGAGCTCCAGCTCGGAGGACAGATGACATGAAACCCAGAGCCTATCTCGAACCTCTCCACCTCGTGTGGTCTTCAAGTTGTGCGGACCCGGGCTCCAGCGAGAGCGAGCTGGATCCAATCACCGTGAGCCGCGATCCTTCCCGAGCTCCAGCGAATCCTCCCGCGCTTCTCAACACGTGCTGGTGAGACGAGGTGCCGATCCTTCCCGTCGATGCACCGCTTCCCCGAGGAACCACCTCCAAGATGAGGTCGATGCGTCACACCAAGCCGGGAACCAAACGGAAAACAAAGAGCTCCACGAACAAAGAGGAAGAAGAAGAAGAAGCCACCACTCGCAGCTCGAAGCAAAAAGCTCTCCCGAGCCAAGCAGGACCCGACAGCCTGCTGAACGATCACTCCGACCACTTTTAACACGAACAAAGAAAGGATCTCCTCTTTATCCTTCTCCGCCCCCTCACCCACGCCCGGCGCGACTCATGCCCTCATGATCCATCCCCCGCTCAACCACGGGTGGAAGGGAGTTGTTGATGTCATGAATCACGGGACGGAAGGGCTCTTCTTCCTCTTCGCAGAAGACGGGGAGGGACGTCTCCATTGTTCGCTCCCTAACTATTAAATCGATCCGCAGCGCATCTAATCGATTTCAAAACATTTAAACAATGGAAGGTGAGCTATCTAGGGAACAAACACTTATCGACATAGCTGACTAAAGGAACCTGTATGTTGTGTGCAATCGAATTCCAAATTCGTAACAATATTATACACCGTTGCCTTGGCGTTGAAGTCTTTCTGACAGCTGAGCTTGACCCCAGCAAAAGTGAAGTTAGAACAAACCCAAACTTTCAAGAGACTGTTGTGGCATATCTATCTATAATTCCAGCAGTGTGTGTGTGTGTGTGTGTGTGTGTGTGTGTGTGTGTGTGTGTGTGTGTGTGTGTGTGTGTGTGTGTGTGTGTGTGTGTGTGTGTGTGTGTGTGTGTGTGTGTGTGTGTGTGTGTGTGTGTGCGCGCGCGCGTGCGCATGACCACTGTTTCTCGACAACCACTGGTCCGATCTAATTGGAACTTGCCAGGTATATTACTGGGACCCTGAGTATGTACCTTTTCAAGGTTTGATATTAATCGGACAAGTGGTTCCCAAGTTATGGGCATTTATTTACCAACCAATGACAGGACACGTTGCTGCGTAGGTGTGGCCGATGGGGAAGAGATCCTCAGCCGCGTTCCCCATTACGGGTTACAACGTACAGACTTCCGGATAGTGTATTCTAATAATTCCTCGATTTCTTATGCGCATTTATCGATAAACACAATGCCCCAATCCTTGAGAGGTGACAATGTGAGAAGATGAAGCAGGAGCCAGCTGAGGAGGAGAAGGCTGAATGGTGGGCACAGCGTCACGCTTCAGTCTCACTTGAGCAGTTGTTTTGAAACCGAGCTAACTCATTGCCTTGCCTTCGTAATCCTTGGCTGTGAAATGGTTACCACAAATGACAAGTCTATCCAAAGGGTCCTCTTTACCCGTTTGCTTTGGGGGAAAATTCGCCCATTTTGTTTGTACAAATCTTATCCACTGCTGGCGAATGTTTGATTCCTTCGGGAATCGGTGGGAGCGATTACCCGTTTTCCAGCCATTTTCGCAAAACATGATTACACACGTACGAGGCATGATGTACAAATATCCAAATAACTTTGTTCTACAATAATTCAAAATAAAAAGGACAATACAGACAGTTGCAAGCTCAAAAAAGCGAAAGAACGGCCCGCTGAACTGGAAACTTCTTCAATGAAAGAACGAGCGTCCGCTTTGTTTTGGAGAACGTGACGTCACCATCCATATATGGCACGCGGCTGTTTTTTTTCAACAGCCTTGAGAAATAACAACTTTGGAGTTAAATTTCATTAATTTTCTCAATAGTTAGGCAACCACAATAGTTTGCATCGAACTATTTAATGCACATATAATCATATTGATAAATTTTCAGAACATGTTTGGTGACCCGCAACCTGCTCTTTAATAAACCAGTAACCGCAAGGATTACTCCAGCAGGACAGAGCAGGACTGAACTCCAGCACAGGCCCTTCTTACTCGAATGGGTAAAGAGGTGGCTAACCCTCTGCAGCATACCCAGCACATCGGCCCGTCAATGGCAAATCGAAGCCACACCACTATACCAGCATGTGCATGCAGCAGGTATCAGGGAGGGCAGGAGGAGGGGTGAGAGATGGAGCAGTACAGGTGGGCATCATCGCAATAAAAAGCTTAGAGGAAGAGGAAGCAATGGCTTTGAGAATCCGCAACACCCCCCCCCCCGCCCCCCACACACCCTCCACTCCCACTCTCATGCACGATACAATCCATACCTGCATGCTGTGGAATGTGCTTACCTGTTCGCACAACGATCGGTAGTTGTCTGTAGCCAGGGTCTGTGTCCACCAGTGCTGATGAGCCATTGAGTAAATGTCACGTGCTGTGGATTTACATCACTGTGTTACCATAAAGTAAATCAACGAACACGGTAAAAGGTTCTGTTCCTCTGCATTCTTCAATAATGTTCCAATAAAAATCACATGCTGAAGCACCACCACCACCTTGCCTCCCAACAAGGTGAACCTTCACAAACAGATTAAACTACATTTTAATCACACATTGACATTCAAATTTGCTCGAACCACACTGGAACCTCTAAATTCGCTCGAAACACACATCAAGCTGAAAATTCCCTCAAACCAAACCATAACCTAATATTCAAGCCTCGTGTTGGTTTAACGGTTAGGGTGGCTGGCTTAAGATTGTAGTGTCTTGAGTTCAAGCCCCTGTTTTTCTGTTGAATCAACACCATGTGGGTTGACTCAGCCTATCATCCTTCCAAGGCTAGCAAAATGAGTACGAGCTGACTGGTAACAGATGGGGCACTAGTCGAGGATAAATGGGGCTTCTGAGGCATCCATGCAAATGAATGGGGAAAACTCTCTGAATAAACCCCAGAAAACCCCAAAACATGAGAATGATGCCTCCCCCTCCCATAGAAATGAATCGGGGAAACTCTCTGACAACCCCTAAAAAAACCTTAAACAGGAGACTGTTTTTCTCCCTCTCCCATACAAGCTCATGTTAAATTGAGACTGATTCCCTTCCCTCCCATACAAGCTCATGTTAAATTGAGACTGTCTCAAGACCCCAAAAACCTAAAATAGGAGAATGATTCCACCCCCCCCGCCCCGCCCCCCTCTGACTCTCGGCCCATCAGGTCAAAAGAGGAGGCTGATCTCTGCCCATTGACCACATGTTAAACTGAGACTTACTGATTTCCTTTTATATTTTCATTCCATTCAGAGTCGAGTATATTCACTTCATCAGAGAGACATAAAGACAGACATCACCAGAGACATCACCATTTTTTTTTTATCACCATCGAGTATATTTACTTTATCTCTTCACGCACGAAAGAAAAAAGCTATTCCCCATTTGGTTTCTTAAAATGCAGAAGTGTTTTTTTCAGAGCACAGTCAGGCTGCCTCATCCGAACCAAGCCAAAAAAATTCCGAAGTAATTTCCTATGTGGGAACACACCCTGGAAAATCCATTGTTTTGTAATCTCCCATTACATCATTACATGATTTAGTATAGGCTCTGGGGGGGGGGGGTGTTTGTGTACATGACTCTTTTAGAGCGTCACCCTATTTTTTTTGTTCTATATGCCAAAACCTTCAAAAAAAGTTTGGGAAACACCTCCAGATCAAGTTCATTTTCTCTGTAGGGTCCATCTTGGATTCGCAGTTGGCTACCAGCAAACTATAATTGAACCAAAATGCCCATATTGGGTTCAGATGGAATAAATCATAAGTAAATATCCATAAATTATTAATTTTGATTTACTTCTATTACTTATGCATTGCTTAACACATTTTAGCATGATTTATTCTCTTAAAACTTGGTTCACAGTCGAAAATGACTATATTTTACGTAATTTTAGTCAAAAATAGTCAAACAAGCTGTTAGTCCTTAGATCATGACTCATACTTATACATGTACTTAGTCATGCACTCATTGCGATAATTCAGACCTGCTCCAAACAAAGAATTAAATGTGGATCTTGAAGATCACAAGTTCGGTCGAAGATGGCATCTTGGAAGAAGTTAGTTGCAGAAAGAAAAGACAGCACGGTTGGATTCACTTATATGATATTTTGTGTACAGTTGTTTGTAGGATTTGTTATCACAGATAATGCAGTTCACAACTCGCAATCTTGTTGCTGTAGTATCTGAATTAGGTCGGTGGCGAACTGCCCGGGAGCGAGAGCTTCTACCTTCAGTTTTGTTATGCTGAGAAAAAGATGAGTCTTGGCCTTGAACTAGATTATTCTTAGTTATTCTGTCAAGAACTGTCTTCATAGTGTACTTCTTGTAACATTCATTAGTCACATGATAACAAAACCCATCTCCTTCAACAAGCTCCAGTCTTTTGGAAACATGGTCATTGTGTATGCAGCTGGCTTCCCGTATCGTTTTACAGCCATTGCTTGTGCTTGCTGTCTTATCATCGCCTACTTTTTGGCAGATAATGCATTTTGTTGCATCATCACAGAGGTCTTGAGATGACTTTACAAGAGTTACAGACCATCATTGGCACTTTATCCAACTCTTCACAACCGTGAAAAAAAACAGGATAATATTAGTACTACATGTTGTACATACTAGGGGAATTGGAGGCACTACCACACACTTAAAGTAAATTGGACAACTACCTATCTGGAATCAATGCTAGTTTTAATTTTGGCAATTGTACATGACTGTCTCTTCAGGGACATAACAGGTAAATACATGTAAACTATTCTGCACATTCTGGATGAGGCACAAACACATACCAGTGTGTGGCTGTGTCCCGGAACACAATCGCACACTGGTATGTGGTTGTGCCCCATCCATTTACATGTATGGTTGTGCCCCATGTTACATGTGGTCATGTTAATGGGGGTCTGTTTTTATTTTAATGTTTAGGCAGAAAACATGTGATTATAGTTTCCATTCCATTCTTCCCCAACTTCTGATAATGTATAATTTATCATTTTCTTCATATTCATATGTATCCTAGATATGATTTGACAAGCTGATACATTTAATATGTGCATAATAACAGTTGACCTTGAAAACATAGGCCAAGGTCAAGGTATTGGAAACCAAATCCATTCAATTCCTTACCATTAAAATGTGATGATTTGACATTTAATTTATATTTCTATGTGTTCGAGATCAGGTTTTATTATATGTTACAAATTGCCTAGTTAATATCTGAATCCTAATAGTTGACCCTGAAAGCACAAGTCAAGGTCTTTGAAACCAAATCCATTCAATTCCTTACCCTTAAAAATGTATGATTTGACATTTAATTTATATTTCTATGTGTTCTAGATCAAATTTTATGACATTAGACAATTTGTCTATTTTTATAGATAGAATTGGGGTATTCCCCCATATAGGGGATTCCCCCATTTTGCTTTGAAATTTAAATATTTTGATCTAGATTTCACAATTATTCATTAAAATATTTCATTTTAAGAGACGATTATTCTTTGATATTTCATTTTCAACTTTTGACCATTATATTTACTTAAAATCAAAGGTGATCCATTAAAATCTTACCTTTTGTTTACAGCATTGTTTTCTCTTCTTTTTCTTGAAAATCCAGTTGCCAAGAGGAAGTGACATCATAGTTTACCTCACTTAGGTATCCCCAAAAATGACATCATAGACTTTCATATCCTTGTAATTTACTTTAAAATGGTCTGAGGGCTTAGGTATGTATTATACACTAATAGGAAATCACACATGGGGAATCATTTGGTCACCTTCTATTTTACCTTGAGTGAAGGATTCAAGATCAAATAGACCCTCAACAGTGTTCCCTTTGTAAAAAAAAAAAGTCCTTATCTTTCTGAAAAAAATGGTCTGATGGCTCAGTTACATATATGTGTTATGAATAAATGGGAAATAACATATGGAATCTTTTGGTTACATGGTGGTTGGCCTCAAACAATGGGGTCAAGGTCAAATGGACCCTAACAGCATTGTCATCACAGTATTACCTTTATCGAGGAAAAGCCCATATCATTCTAAACATGGTGTGATGGCTAGAAATAAAATATGGAAATCTTTTGGAACTTGACCTTGCCCCGGTATGTGGTTGTGCCCAAGTTCCCCGACAACCAATTAAGATGAGTGTCTCAATATAGTCTTTGTAGGATTGAAGCATATGCACATCACTGTTTTAGACCATTAATTAAAGCATCAATGTTAAATCATGTCTACTTTTCATTATTTTGGCAGTCATTTTAAGGAAAATCTTGGGATTATGCGAATTAGATCAGCTAAAAAAAAATACAAAAATGTTATCAATGAATTCCTTGGGGTCAATAACCTATATTTAGTATCAAAAAAAAAAAAATCAACTTTCCATGGCATTTAATTATTAAGGAGATATCATCATTTGATGAAATGCTGTAAAAGTGGCCATTTGGGGGTAGGGGTGACTTTGGTTTACAATGAGCTCTATGGTCATCACATATTGTGAGAGAATATTGTGAGAATCTCACCATTGTGAGAATATGAAAATTGAATTGCTCAGAGAACTTAATAATGAAACTTTTGGCCAAATTTTGTAGCTCTACTTACAATAATTAGTCATTCAAAGACCATCAACCTTTGAGCTACTTTTGACTATAATGACGTAAAATATGGTCATTTTCTACTGTGAACCAAGTTTTAAGAGAATAAATCATGCTAAAATGTGTTAAGCAATGCATAAGTAAATCAAAATTAATAATTTATGTACAATTAGCAATGATTTATTCCATCTAAACCCAATACGGGCATTTTGGTTCAATAATAAATCGTTTGCTGGTAGCCAACTGCGAATCCAAGATGGACCCTACAGAGAAAATGTACTTGATCTGGAGGTGTTAACCAAAATTATTTTGAAGGTCTTGGCATATAGAACAAAAAAATAGGGTCATGCTCTAAAAGAGTCATTTACACAAATACCCCCCACCCCCCCCCCCCAGAGCCAGGAGTAAATGGGAATAAACCAGAACATCATCTGGATGTACAAACGAATCCAAAATTCATTGTTTGGAAATTACCTCCCGGTTTGTTGCCCGACAGTATCGTCCAGTTTTGTGGGGCAAGTACAGTGGGTAGAGTGGTTTCTCGGGCCGGTCGAGTGGGTAGAGTGGTTACTCGGGTCAGGTCGAGTGGATAGAGTGGTTACTCGGGTCAGGTCGAGTGGGTAGAGTGGTTACTCGGGTCAGGTCGAGTGGGTAGAGTGGTTACTCGGGTCAGGTCGAGTGGGTAGAGTGGTTACTCGGGTCAGGTCGAGTGGGTAGAGTGGTTACTCGGGTCAGGTCGAGTGGATAAAGTGGTTACTCGGGTCAGGTCGAGTGGGTAGAGTGGTTACTCGGGTCTGGTCGAGTGGATAGAGTGGTTACTCGGGTCTGGTCGAGTGGATAGAGTGGTTACACGGTCCGGTCGAGTGGGTAGAGTGGTTACTCGGTCCGGTCGAGTGGGTAGAGTGGTTACTCGGGCCGGTCGAGTGGGCAGAGTGGTTACTCGGTCCGGTCGAGTGGGTAGAGTGGTTACTCGGTCCGGTCGAGTGGGTAGAGTGGTTACTCGGTCCGGTCAGAGTGGATACAGAGTGTGGTGCCGAGTCGTGGGTAGCACGTGTCGCCGAGTCGTGGGTAGCACGTGTCGCCGAGTCGTGGGTAGCACGTGTCGCCGTTGCCGTTGAAACATCTGAAGATCAGGATGGAGCCATTTTCGTGTCCACAGGTGTTGTAAATCTCACCTCACAGGCATCGTTAACACGTCATCCACAGGTAGGCTGCTGCGTTTCCTTTTGTTTAACAAATAAAGTCACCAAACCCCGGACTTTGTTAATAAACACAACCAAAGGTGATTCCGGTTTGGTTCCTGATTTAGGATTTGATGTCGCTGCGCGATTTGAAGTTCCCGCCATGTCGGTTCTCTTGTACACAACGTGAGGCTCGTGGAAGAACATCGAACGGATGAGAAAACAAGGGAACGCAGAGCGGAGAGGACCTTGTAATGAGGTCAAACAAACTCCATGACACCGCAAGCGAGAGCACGTTCATTTACACGATGACGTCTTCACGTACGGAATCTACAGAAGTTGAAGAAGAAGAAGCGGAAAGAGAAGTGGAAGAAGAGTGGAAGAAGAAGAAGTGGAAGGAGAAGAAGAAGCGGAAGAAGAAGCGGAAGAAGAAGAAGAAGAAGAAGTGGAAGAAGAAGCGGAAGAAGAAGCGGAAGAGGAAGAGGAAGAGGAAGAGGAAGAAGAAAAAGAAGAACCCACACTTTCCACAGAGTCATGTTTGCCTGATGGAGTTACACTACAGAGATGGAGCCTGTTACACCGGTATCCATTGCTTGGCATCGAGGTGTGGGAACGTCGTAACACCGTCTCCTGCATGAAGTGGTGGTAGACCTGACATTGATGGCTTGTCGTGTTAGTGCTTTTGTTTCTCCTCCTGTGCATCTAAGCGTGATTTCACGATGTGATGGTCTTACTGAGCAGCCTTGAGAAGGACACCGTGACAGGGCAGTGTATTTTAGGGTGGCCCCCCATGAGGAGCTGAGCTGGGAACAAGTTCATTCCTTCAAGTGGAGTGGTATGATAGTCTCGGAAGGGCGAAGTGCTCATCTGTTGATTTCTTGCAGAGTTTTTTTTAACTGTCTGGATTGTTCTTTCTGCCTCTCCATTGTCGCTCTGCAATTTGGGGGATACAATCTTGTATGTAATACCATATTGTTTGGAAAATTGAGAAAATTCCTCTGACATGTATTGACTTCCGGAATCACTTCGTAGCTTCTCTGGAATACCATGTCGACAAAACTGCTGCTTCAGAGCTTCGATCACAGAGCGAGCCGTAACGTCCTTGAGGCAGTCTACCTCATCAAACTTGGAGTAATAGTCCACTGTGAGCAAGTACTGCGTTGATTCAAAATCAAACATGTCACTCACAACTACGATAAATGGAAGGTCAGGTGTATGAGTTAGCAAGAGGGGCTTCTGGTGTTGAGCTCTTTGAAACCCAGCACACTTGCAACAATTCTGGACTGTTTCTTCAATGTCGGAGTTCATCGAGGGTCAGTACATGACTTCACGTGCACGCTGTTTGCACTCGGTCATTCCCAGGTGAGACTCGTGAATCAACTTGAGCATTTTGCACCTGAGGCTTGGTGGGATGACGAGTCGCATGCCTTTGTAGACAATACCGGCTGAGATTGCCAACTGAATTTGGGGATCAAAGTAAGTAAGGAAGGACTGGTCCTGGGACTTCCTTTCGGGAGTCAGGCCATCCCTCCCTAATTGCATTGCAGAGAAGGCTCAATTCACTCAGAGTAGCTTCTTGGAATTCAAGGTATTTCTCATTCATGATTGCAAGGAACTGGAACATGTTGACAGACTCAAGGTCCTTGCCAGCTCCTGAGCCGGTGACTGATAGAGGTGCAAGGGACAATGTGCCTGGAAGCACTAGCTCGGAACCACTGCAATACCTAACCTCCAAATCATACCACTGAAGCTCGAGCAACATGTGCTGTAAACACATGTGAGAAGATAGGAGAGGCTTCTTGAAGATTTCCTCGAGAGGCTTATAGATTTCATGTATACTACTGCTGATTTCCCAAATATGTAGTCGTGAAACACCTCTGTTGCATGGACGATTGAAGGCATTTCCTTCTCAATCATGGTGTAGCGACACTCGGTATCAGTTAGGCTGCGTGATGTGAATGATACGGGGTTGCCATGCTGGAACAAACAGGCTCCCGTGGCATTCTGGCAGGCATCAGCTTGTATTTCGACTGGCTGACTTATATCGTAGTCCTGGAGGACCGGGGCAGAAATACTTGCATGCTTCAGTTTTTCAAACGGTCGCTCTTGAACTAACTGCCGAGTGAATCCCACATCAGTTTTGCAGAGATCGCAGAGAGGTTTGCTCATGCCGCTTAGGTTGGGAATAAACCTCCCCAAATACTGTACGAACCCAAGGAAACGCTTGATGCTTTGTTTGTCTGTTGGACATGGCATTTTCTCAACTGATTCTGTCTCGAGTGGATCCAGCCGCAGTCCTGCTGTGAGCAGGTGACCGAAGATTTCCAAATGTGGCACATCCTAAGGTTTAGCTGCAGGTAATAACTTGCAGCCTGATGCATAACTCGCTTCAAGGCATATAATCATGGTGTCTGATGTCGCAACCAACAACTAGGATGTCATCCATCACTGCTGTTGCCCATTCTATCCCTTCCAGCATCTGGTCCATAATTTGCTGGAATATCTCCGGAGAGCACTTCAAACCATAAGAAAGCCGCAACTAGCGGTATCTCTCCACAGGTGTATTGAATGTGGTCAGGAATGAAGATGGCTTGTCAAGACAGATTTGCCTGAATCCGCTGCAGACATCAAGCACTGAAAAAAACCTTAGCTCCAGGGATTTGAGCTAAGACTTCCTGAACAGTGTTCATCGGGTAGTGCTCACGTTTTGTGCACGTGTTCAAATCTTTGGGATCAATACAGATGCTGACTTTGCAGTTGTTGAGAGCTACTACCATGGAACTCACCCACTCAGTCAGGCATTCTACCTTTCTGATGTGACCTTCGGCAATCATCTATTTTAGCTTATCAACTATCTTCTTCTTCAATGCTGCAGGTTGTCTGCGAGGAGGGTGAACTACTCCCTATGACCCTTCTACAAACTTGATCTGATAAGTTCCAGGAAGAGTTGCAGTTGTCTCGCCAACTTCTGGAAACTCAGATACCACTGCTTGCTGAGGCCCATCGACTGGAGGCTGAACCAGAGACAACTTGTCATGCTTGCTAATGAGGCCTAGGGCTTCAGACATAGCAACTGATATTACATTCTCCTGATCAAGGTAAATGACCTCAAAACTGGCCTTCGTAGTCTTGCCCTTGTGAGAGAGAGGGAGTGTCACTACCGACAGGATGAATAATGTGATTCAAGTAAGTTTTCAGAACTTTTTGCAACGTTTGTAGATCACCTGCAAGGTGCTGAACCAATGGTGCTATAGTTGTTGAGTGCTATCGTGTTGCACCTAGCACCCGTGTTGATCAGGAACCGAGTCGGCTGACCCAGCACTGAGACAGTCTGTGCCCACTTGTCACAAGTAGCAATATTACTGTTTGGGCGAAGTGTAGATCCTTAGAACGTCAGATTCCTGGACTCGTTATTGAGGAAGATCTACATGGTCTGGATCATCAAGGAACTTTAGGTTGCGAAGGCTGTTCCAACACACTGCTCAAACCCTCCAGATCTTTCCATACAAGTTGCCACTGACAACCCAGACATAATCTGCCGAACAGAAACTTTCCTTCATCAAGACATCTATGACTCCCAAGTATCTCTCGCTGGTTACCCCCTCCTCCGGTATGACAGACCTGAGCCTCGTCCTGGTGGAGAAGTTGCTTTCTTAATCAAAGACTCTATTCCTCACTCTCCATGCACTGCTCTCACTCCCCCACATCCCCAGGAATACCTCTGGTTCCGGGTTCCCCTCCACTCCCACCTCATGTTTATATGTATGCTGTACCGTCCACCAAACAGTGATGACTCCATTTACACCTCACTAACTGAAAACTTGGACCAACTTCTGTCCTCTCATCTGAACTCTCTCTTCCTCATACATGGTGACTTCAATTGTCATCATGCCAGTTGGCTGGGTGTGGGTACCTCTCTCACCTGCCAGGGCACTTCAGAAAAACACTTCTGCGACTCATTTGGACTGACTCAATCCATCAACTTCCCAACCCGGATATCAACCAAGGGTACTCCATCTCTTCTGGATCTGATTTTGACAAATTTCCCTGACAATATCTGCTGCTCTTCCCCCGCTCCAATCGGTTCTTCTAACCACGTGCTAGTCAAAGTGGATATCTCTCTGGCTGTTATTAGAGAACAACCTCAGTGCCGTCGAGTCTGGCATTTCACTCAGGCTGACTGGCAGGGTCTCCAAGCAGCCATCAAACTTCAAGACTGGTCTCCCATCTCTACTTTATCCAACATCAACTCATCCTGGGAATTATTTCAAAGAAACTTGCTCTCCCTCATGCACAGATTTATCCCCTCTCGTGTTCATTTGTCCTACCCTTCCTCCCGCCCTTGGTTTACTGAAGCTTGTGGCGAGGCAGTTGTCCTGAAACAACTTGCCTTTGCCTCATGGAAAGCAAACTCAACTGAGGGTAATCTCAGTTCCTTCCATAAAGCTCAGAACAAGTGTATATCTACCCTCAGAAGAGCCAGAAAACAACATCTTTCTAATCTCAAGTCTTAACTCTCAAACCTCCCTCCCTCCTCCAAATCCTGGTGGTGTCTAATCAAATCTGTTTTTGGCGTATGTTCCCCCTCCATCCCCTTACCTCAAATGGCCGCACTGCTGATACCGCACGTGAAAAGGCTGAATGCCTAAACTCGGTGTTTGCATCAAAATATTGTTCAAAACCGATCGCTTTCTGTACCCACCTTACCCAGTCGCAGCCAACTGTCCCTGGACTCTGTGTCCTTTTCTCCTGACAAGGTGGAGAGTTTGCTGTCAAACCTCAACTCAGATTCTACAACCGGTCTAGACGGCATCAGCCCACATGTCCTAAAAACCTGCTCCTCTGCTCTTGCTCACCCTCTCTCTCTCTGTTCTATTCACCCTCTCATTTTCTCAAGGTCATCTGCCATCTGCTTGGAAATCAGCAAACATTACCGTCCTGCATAAAAAAAGGTGCAAAAACAGATCCCTGCAACTACAGACCAATCAGCTTTCTCCCAATAATCAGCAAGGTTATGGAATCTATCATCGCTTCAGACATTAAATCCTTCCTCTTCTCCAATGGCTTGATTTCCGATCATCAATTTGGTTTCAGACCAGGTCACTCTACCCTGGATTTGCTGCTTCTGCTCTCCCAACAATGGATGGAGGTCCTCAATTCCAGACATGAAATCAGAGCCATATCCCTCGACATATCACGTGCTTTCAACACAGTCTGGCACCCTACCCTACTCACCAAACTCTCTTCCTATGGTGTTCAAGGCCATCTCCACTCATGGCTCGCAAACTTCCTCTCCTGTCGCAGTCAACGTGTGGCCCTAAATGGAGTTCTTTCATCCCCTCTTCCTGTTCAGGCTGGAGTTCCTCAAGGTAGCGTTCTGGGCCCTGTTCTTTTTCTGGTTTTCATCAATGATCTCTCCGACTCTCTGGAAAATCCTCTTTATCTCTTTGCTGATGACTCCACCCTCTGTCGTACCATCTGGCATCCCTCAGACCGGCAAGCAGCAGCTTCTTCACTCACTGCAGATCTGGATAAAATCACAAACTGGTCCAACACGTGGAACATGTCTTTCAATCCGGACAAATCTCGTACTCTCACTATGCCTCTCCGAAAAGACCGTTTAGTACCACCTCCCCCCCCACCCCATTTACTTTCTCAACTATCCTCTCAAAGAAGTCCTTTCTGTCAAGCTTCTGGGTCCTACTATCTGCCATGACCTTTCCTGGGAAAGCCACATTTCCAACCTCGCTTCCAAAGGCAATCGCCGACTAGGAATCCTCCGTCTTGCAAAGTCCTTCCTTGGCCCACCTGAGCTCCTGACCACATAGAAAGCTTTCGTCCACAGCCTGATGGAGTACTGCTCTCCCCTCTGGGCTGGTCCTCCTGCCTCCCACATTTCTCGGCTTCACGCTGTGGAAACAAGGGAATTTCGGATCATTGACATCTCCCGCAATGAGGTTGAGTCTTTGGGCCTCTCACTCAATCACCGCAGGTTGGTCGGTGGTCTTTCTGTCTTCTACCGTCTCCTCTCCAGTCTTGCCCCCCTTGCTCTCTCTCTCTCTCTGCGATTTGTCCCCACCATATTTACGCAGGGTGCTCAAGGTCCACCAACAACCCCCTTCTGGTAAAACTACCAAAATCACGAATCACTACTCACTCTTTCGCTCACTCTTCACTCTTTCGTTCCTCTTTTTTCCCGCCTTTGGAATAAACTCCCTCATTCTGTTCAATCCCATTCTTCCCTCTAGGTCTTCAAAACAGTTGTTCACCACCACCTCTTATCGTCCCCCATCCAAATCCTTGATCTTTTCTACCCCCGTTAATCCATCCCAAGCAAACCTCCTTCAAATTCCCTGCTTTCCTTCCTGAAAGTCCCTGTAATGTCCATCTTCTATTCCCCATGTTCCCCGCCCCATCCCTCTCCCTTCCACAGATCTCCTAATGTCTCTGTTCCCCACTGTTTTGTCCTTCCCACTCCCTCCCCTATTTTGTCATGCCCCCCTTGCTGTGCATTGTTTGTTTGCTCTCATATGAGCCTCGACATGGTACACAAAGTGAAATTGGACTAAATGACGTCATTTTTCCTGTCCGAATTTCTGCATGCCCCCATCATTTTATTCTATCGATTGATTGGCGTTTTCAAGAGGGTTCCACGAAATGATTTTGAAGGATTTCTTCAGCTCAGTTTGTGAGATATAAAGATATATACATTTTTTAATGTTCACAAGTTCTCTCATTGTGATTTTCGAGTTGAAGGTTAAACTTTGAACATTGTATCCCAGTGGAACCTGACAGTGAATTCCGAAGCCACATTTGATTAGTCACACAGATGTGTTCTTCTACACTTTTTCATTTTATGTGAAAAAAAAAACTTTTGATGTCATTTTCTGAGAAAACATGACGTCATGGAGGAGAATGTCAACAATACTTATGATGTGCCTAAATTCATTAAATCTAAAACAAAACAAAAAAAATAAAAAAAACCTACTCTCTTCCTCTGATCATTTCCATTCCAGAGTTATTGTTATAAATGTGATTTTTCACCCTTTGATGACCTTGACATTTGACCTCGGTCATTGTTGGCCACATATCACACTTTGGGACACCCACATACCGAGCGGAGGCTCTGGGTGGAAGACAGAGACCACCCCGACCTGTCTGTGATGACGTAGTGATAGACCCCCACACTCAGCTTCAATGTGGGAGATTCCAATGATCTCATCATCATCAGCACCATTTATTATCATCATCATCACCACCATTTCTTATCATCATCATCATCATCATCATCATCATCATCATCATCATCATCATCATCATCATCATCATCATCATTATCTCCGTTTAATAGTAGAATCATTAACATCGGCATAAGCATCATTTATCATTTATTATCATCATCACAATCATATACATTCTACATCTTTAGGAAATCAAAAACGTTACAAGCACACGTGACCCTCGTAGGCTAATGACGTCACGCGGGGTTCCGATCATCGCCTAATTTGGTCATGTGAGTACAAGTGCCTTTTAAACGTACGAACCGCCCTGAGGGCGACGACTGGTGACGCGACGACGGTGATCTGGCTGCTCGGGAGACCGCGGGGCAGCGATATCAAGGAGAAGTTGTCGCTGAGGGAGCGACTGAGGTAGCCAGTGGTCGACAACTGGTGCTCGGTGTCCGCCGGTGCTTTCGACTTTGGTCTTGGCGATTCTCCCCTGAGTCCAAATGGATTTCGAATTACGTAAGACCTGGGGGTACTCTGGGCCCACAGTACACGCGTGTCCGATCAAGTGGGAAGACGGCCGGCTTTATTTACCTTTTTCGCCGTGTACCCGAGACCATGTATGTACATGTCGCGGTCCACGTTGAGTATGTGGTGACCCGAGGTGGTGGCGGTCTCGGGCCACCACTTGTACGGGTTCACGTTTAGTGAGGGCTGGGAATGAGGAACTGTCAGGCACAGGGTGTGGCGCGGTAGGTGTGTCGTTGGAATGTGAACCTGTGAATGGTACATTTTGTTTAACGTGGTCCACAGTGAGTGATCCTCCCTGGTCTAGTATTGGGAGCTCATATTAAACTGTCCAAGTGACCTTCCCTGGTCTAGTACTGGGAGCTCATATTAAACTGTTCAAGTGACCTTCCCTGGTCTAGTATTGGGAGCTCATATGAAACTGTCCAAGTGACCTTCCCTGGTCTAGTAGTGGGAGCTCATATGAAACTGTCCAAGTGACATTCTCTGGTCTAGTATTGGGAGCTCGTATTAAACTGTCCAAGTGACCTTTCCTGGTCTAGTATTGGGAGCTGATTTGAAACTGTCCAAGTGACCCTCCCTGGTCTAGTATTGGGAGCTCATATGAAACTGTCCAAGTGACCCTCCCTGGTCTAGTATTGGGAGCTCATATTAAACTGTCCAAGTGACCTTCCCTGGTCTAGTACTGGGAGCTCATATTAAACTGTTCAAGTGACCCTCCCTGGTCTAGTATTGGGAGCTCATATTAAACTGTTCTAGTGACCCTCCCTGGTCTAGTATTGGGAGCTCATATTAAACTGTCCAAGTGACCTTCCCTGGTCTAGTACTGGGAGCTCATATTAAACTGTTCAAGTGACCTTCCCTGGTCTAGTATTGGGAGCTCATATGAAACTGTCCAAGTGACCTTCCCTGGTCTAGTATTGGGAGCTCATATGAAACTGTCCAAGTGACCCTCCCTGGTGTAGTATTGGGAGCTCATATGAAACTATCCAAGTGACCTTCCCTGGTCTAGTGTTGGGAGCTGATATTAAACTGTTCAAGTGACCTTCCCTGGTCTAGTATTGGGAGCTCATCTTGAACTGCCCAAGTGACCCTCCCTGGTCTGGTATTGGGAGCTCATATGAAACTGTCCAAGTGACCTTCCCTGGTCTAGTATTGGGAGCTCATATTAAACTGTCCAAGTGACCTTCCCTGGTCTAGTAGTGTGAGCTCATCTGAAACTGTCCAAGTGACCTTTCCTGGTCTAGTATTGGGAGCTCACATGAAACTGTCCAAGTGACCCTCCCTGGTCTAGTATTGGGAGCTCATATGAAACTGTCCAAGTGACCCTCCCTGGTGTAGTATTGGGAGCTCATATGAAACTATCCAAGTGACCTTCCCTGGTCTAGTGTTGGGAGCTGATATTAAACTGTCCAAGTGACCTTCCCTGGTCTAGTATTGGGATCTCATATGAAACTGTCCAAGTGACCTTCCCTGGTCTAGTAGTGGGAGCTCGTATGAAACTGTCCAAGTGACCTTCCCTGGTCTAGTATTGGGAGCTCGTATTAAACTGTCCAAGTGACCTTTCCTGGTCTAGTATTGGGAGCTGATATGAAACTGTCCAAGTGACCCTCCCTGGTCTAGTATTGGGAGCTCATATTAAACTGTCCAAGTGACCTTCCCTGGTCTAGTACTGGGAGCTCATATTAAACTGTTCAAGTGACCCTCCCTGGTCTAGTATTGGGAGCTCATATTAAACTGTTCTAGTGACCCTCCCTGGTCTAGTATTGGGAGCTCATATTAAACTGTCCAAGTGACCCTCCCTGGTCTAGTATTGGGAGCTCATATTAAACTGTCCAAGTGACCTTCCCTGGTCTAGTACTGGGAGCTCATATTAAACTGTTCAAGTGACCCTCCCTGGTCTAGTATTGGGAGCTCATATTAAACTGTTCTAGTGACCCTCCCTGGTCTAGTATTGGGAGCTCATATTAAACTGTCCAAGTGACCTTCCCTGGTCTAGTACTGGGAGCTCATATTAAACTGTTCAAGTGACCTTCCCTGGTCTAGTATTGGGAGCTCATATGAAACTGTCCAAGTGACCTTCCCTGGTCTAGTAGTGGGAGCTCATATGAAACTGTCCAAGTGACCTTCCCTGGTCTAGTATTGGAAGCTCGTATTAAACTGTCCAAGTGACCTTTCCTGGTCTAGTATTGGGAGCTGATATGAAACTGTCCAAGTGACCCTCCCTGGTCTAGTATTGGGAGCTCATATTAAACTGTCCAAGTGACCTTCCCTGGTCTAGTACTGGGAGCTCATATTAAACTGTTCAAGTGACCTTCCCTGGTCTAGTATTGGGAGCTCATATGAAACTGTCCAAGTGACCTTCCCTGGTCTAGTAGTGGGAGCTCATATGAAACTGTCCAAGTGACCTTCCCTGGTCTAGTATTGGAAGCTCGTATTAAACTGTCCAAGTGACCTTTCCTGGTCTAGTATTGGGAGCTGATATGAAACTGTCCAAGTGACCCTCCCTGGTCTAGTATTGGGAGCTCATATTAAACTGTCCAAGTGACCTTCCCTGGTCTAGTACTGGGAGCTCATATTAAACTGTTCAAGTGACCTTCCCTGGTCTAGTATTGGGAGCTCATATGAAACTGTCCAAGTGACCTTCCCTGGTCTAGTAGTGGGAGCTCATATGAAACTGTCCAAGTGACCTTCCCTGGTCTAGTATTGGAAGCTCGTATTAAACTGTCCAAGTGACCTTTCCTGGTCTAGTATTGGGAGCTCATATGAAACTGTCCAAGTGACCCTCCCTGGTCTAGTATTGGGAGCTCATATTAAACTGTCCAAGTGACCTTCCCTGGTCTAGTACTGGGAGCTCATATTAAACTGTTCAAGTGACCCTCCCTGGTCTAGTATTGGGAGCTCATATTAAACTGTTCTAGTGACCCTCCCTGGTCTAGTATTGGGAGCTCATATTAAACTGTCCAAGTGACCCTCCCTGGTCTAGTATTGGGAGCTTGTATTAAACTGTCCAAGTGACCTTTCCTGGTCTAGTATTGGGAGCTCATATGAAACTGTCCAAGTGACCTTCCCTGGTCTAGTATTGGGAGCTCATATGAAACTGTCCAAGTGACCCTCCCTGGTGTAGTATTGGGAGCTCATATGAAACTATCCAAGTGACCTTCCCTGGTCTAGTGTTGGGAGCTGATATTAAACTGTTCAAGTGACCTTCCCTGGTCTAGTATTGCGAGCTCATCTTGAACTGCCCAAGTGACCCTCCCTGGTCTGGTATTGGGAGCTCATATGAAACTGTCCAAGTGACCTTCCCTGGTCTAGTATTGGGAGCTCATATTAAACTGTCCAAGTGACCTTCCCTGGTCTAGTAGTGTGAGCTCATCTGAAACTGTCCAAGTGACCTTTCCTGGTCTAGTATTGGGAGCTCACATGAAACTGTCCAAGTGACCCTCCCTGGTCTAGTATTGGGAGCTCATATGAAACTGTCCAAGTGACCCTCCCTGGTGTAGTATTGGGAGCTCATATGAAACTATCCAAGTGACCTTCCCTGGTCTAGTAGTGGGAGCTCATATGAAACTGTCCAAGTGACCTTCCCTGGTCTAGTATTGGGAGCTCGTATTAAACTGTCCAAGTGACCTTTCCTGGTCTAGTATTGGGAGCTGATATGAAACTGTCCAAGTGACCCTCCCTGGTCTAGTATTGGGAGCTCATATGAAACTGTCCAAGTGACCCTCCCTGGTCTAGTATTGGGAGCTCATATTAAACTGTCCAAGTGACCTTCCCTGGTCTAGTACTGGGAGCTCATATTAAACTGTTCAAGTGACCCTCCCTGGTCTAGTATTGGGAGCTCATATTAAACTGTTCTAGTGACCCTCCCTGGTCTAGTATTGGGAGCTCATATTAAACTGTCCAAGTGACCCTCCCTGGTCTAGTATTGGGAGCTCGTATTAAACTGTCCAAGTGACCTTTCCTGGTCTAGTATTGGGAGCTCATATGAAACTGTCCAAGTGACCTTCCCTGGTCTAGTATTGGGAGCTCGTATGAAACTGTCCAAGTGACCCTCCCTGGTGTAGTATTGGGAGCTCATATGAAACTATCCAAGTGACCTTCCCTGGTCTAGTGTTGGGAGCTGATATTAAACTGTTCAAGTGACCTTCCCTGGTCTAGTATTGCGAGCTCATCTTGAACTGCCCAAGTGACCCTCCCTGGTCTGGTATTGGGAGCTCATATGAAACTGTCCAAGTGACCTTCCCTGGTCTAGTATTGGGAGCTCATATTAAACTGTCCAAGTGACCTTCCCTGGTCTAGTAGTGTGAGCTCATCTGAAACTGTCCAAGTGACCTTTCCTGGTCTAGTATTGGGAGCTCACATGAAACTGTCCAAGTGACCCTCCCTGGTCTAGTATTGGGAGCTCATATGAAACTGTCCAAGTGACCCTCCCTGGTGTAGTATTGGGAGCTCATATGAAACTATCCAAGTGACCTTCCCTGGTCTAGTGTTGGGAGCTGATATTAAACTGTCCAAGTGACCTTCCCTGGTCTTGTATTGGGAGCTCATATTAAACTGTTCAAGTGACCTTCCCTGGTCTAGTATTGGGAGCTCATATTAAACTGTCCAAGTGACCCTCCCTGGTCTAGTATTGGGAGCTCGTATTAAACTGTCCAAGTGACCTTTCCTGGTCTAGTATTGGGAGCTCATATGAAACTGTCCAAGTGACCTTCCCTGGTCTAGTATTGGGAGCTCATATGAAACTGTGTCCAAGTGACCCTCCCTGGTGTAGTATTGGGAGCTCATATGAAACTATCCAAGTGACCTTCCCTGGTCTAGTGTTGGGAGCTGATATTAAACTGTGCAAGTGACCTTTCCTGGTCTAGTATTGGGAGCTCATATTAAACTGTTCAAGTGACCTTCCCTGGTCTGGTATTGCGAGCTCATCTTGAACTGCCCAAGTGACCCTCCCTGGTCTGGTATTGGGAGCTCATATGAAACTGTCCAAGTGACCTTCCCTGGTCTAGTATTGGGAGCTCATATTAAACTGTCCAAGTGACCTTCCCTGGTCTAGTAGTGTGAGCTCATCTGAAACTGTCCAAGTGACCTTTCCTGGTCTAGTATTGGGAGCTCATATGAAACTGTCCAAGTGACCCTCCCTGGTCTAGTATTGGGAGCTCATATGAAACTGTCCAAGTGACCCTCCCTGGTGTAGTATTGGGAGCTCATATGAAACTATCCAAGTGACCTTCCCTGGTCTAGTGTTGGGAGCTGATATTAAACTGTCCAAGTGACCTTCCCTGGTCTAGTATTGGGAGCTCATATTAAACTGTTCAAGTGACCTTCCCTGGTCTAGTATTGGGAGCTCATATTAAACTGTTCAAGTGACCTTCCCTGGTCTAGTATTGGGAGCTCATATTAAACTGTTCAAGTGACCTTCCCTGGTCTAGTATTGGGAGCTCATCTTGAACTGTCCAAGTGACCCTCCCTGGTCTAGTATTGGGAGCTCATATGAAACTATCCAAGTGACCTTCCCTGGTCTAGTGTTGGGAGCTGATATTAAACTGTCCAAGTGACCTTCCCTGGTCTAGTATTGGGAGCTCATATTAAACTGTTCAAGTGACCTTCCCTGGTCTAGTATTGGGAGCTCATATTAAACTGTTCAAGTGACCTTCCCTGGTCTAGTATTGGGAGCTCATATTAAACTGTTCAAGTGACCTTCCCTGGTCTAGTATTGCGAGCTCATCTTGAACTGTCCAAGTGACCTTCCCTGGTCTAGTATTGGGAGCTCATATTAAACTGTCCAAGTGACCTTCCCTGGTCTAGTATTGGGAGCTCATATTAAACTGTCCAAGTGACCCTCCCTGGTCTAGTATTGGGAGCTCATATGAAACTGTCCAAGTGACCTTCCCTGGTCTAGTATTGGGAGCTCATATGAAACTAGCCAAGTGACCTTCCCTGGTCTAATATTGGGAGCTCATATGAAACTATCCCTGGGAAAAGCTCATATGAAAGTACAAGTCGATTTTAACAGTGCCCTCCCTGGTCCCGAGGCTGTGGCTTGTCACCGTGGCCCTCCCCAGTCCCACACCTCATGTGCAATGCGGAGATGTGTTTGTATAATTTGTGGATTCGTTGAAAGTTTCACACCACACAAGCAACTTAGGTAGTGTCCTGTGTTTTTGGCCTTGCTTTTTATCCTAACTGTTCCTTTCTTTCTTTCTTTTTCTTTTAAATTGAATCCCCCCCCCCCCTCCTGTGGAACCAACTTTCACATTCTCTTCAATCTCATTCTTCCCTCCAGACGTTCAAGATAGCTGTTCACCACCATCTCAGATCATCCCCCATCCAAAACTATGATCTTTTGGCCCTCCTTCCAAATTTCCATTTTTTTTTTTTTTTGCTTTGCTTCTCCATCCATCTTGTCCAGCCCCAACCCTCTTTCCTCCAAACATCCCTTATTTGTCCAAGTCCCCCTCTCTTTTATCCATCAACTTTGTTGTTGGTATTTCCACTCATCCCCCCCCCCCCAACCCTCTCTCTACTCTTCCTTTTGTTCTGTTTCATTCAGTGTTCTCGGTAGTCTATGAGTCTCAACTATAGAAAAAATGTTTATCTATTTTAAAAAACGATCATTGACTAATTTAACTTTTGATAACTATTCATTCATTCATTATATCCAGCTGAGGTTTGAATATGTTATGACTTGTGGAAAATCAGGGTAGTGTTGAAAACGTTACACAAGGAACGTCTGATGATTAGATTTCAGTTATTATCCAAATGTATATGTAATGTTCATCACCATGTTGTGAACGAGCCGAGTGAATGTGTCTGTGTGCGTTTTGTGCAGGGAGTGTTTTCTGCTGCCTGCCCAAAATGGAGCGTGGTGTGGTTAAAGTTTTAGGAGGAGACCCCAAAGGGAACAACTTTCTCTATACCAACGAGCGGAGCGTCATTATCCGTAATGTCCAGGTACTTTATACACTTCACATCTATGCTGTAAGAGGTGTGTGTGTGTGTGTGTGTGTCGCCATTTTTCTCAGCGATGGCTGAACGATCTTTGTCAAACTTTCAGCAGTTCATTTGTTAGTGCTTTAAGCAAAAAAAAAAGTTGGATGTTTTTTTTTTGTAAGGGGGGAAGTGGGGTTTTTTTTTAATTATTATTTTTTAATCTCTCTGTTGTACATAAGCCTTTGTAGTTACCTGAAAGGTAATAATAAATGATCTCCCAACCCCATTCCTTAGCGGGTGGAGGAAAGTGCTTTAGGCCCCCACCAAAAAAAAAAAATCTACGACATGTCTAAGGCTTTAAATAAATAACACTCACTTCTTAAATACCAGAACGCAATTTTTATTTTATTTTATAAAACCACAGTTGCACTATCTTACCATATACTGTACTGTATATATTGACAATCATGATCTGTAACTTCTCGACCCAGTTGTACACTGTTTACGTATCGACATGAACTCTTCACACCCTCTCTCCATCTTGTGAATTTAGCCAAATTTTCCTGAACTGCCAGATTGTGTGCAAAATAGTAAGTGTCAATAATTGTTAACCAGAAAATAAGGCCAAGATTGCCATAATTTTAATTTGCCATAAAAACATTTTTTAATACAATGTTTCTGTTTTAGAACTTGTGCTTGCTTTAACAAATCTAATTTTGACTTGCTTTTGAGAACTTTTCATTTCTTGCCTTGAATTATGTCATAATTTAGGGTTGTTAAAACTCATTTAGGGCTTATAAAAATCATCTACGTTTAATAAAAATCATTTGGGGATTATATAAATCATCTACGGTTAATAAAAATAATTTAGGGTTTTAAAAAATCATCTACACTTGATAAAAATCATTTAGGGTTGAGAACTCATTTCGGGTTCAGAAATAATCATTTGTTCGTCTTTCGGCTGCTCCCATTAGGGGTCGCCACAGCGGATCATCCGTTATGATCCGCATACTGACTTGGCACAGGTTTTACGCCGGATGCCCTTCCTGACGCAACCCTGGTCGCCTCTTACGACACAGGGATAAGGATTGGGTTTCACTATGATTCCGGGCTGCCCTACACCCTCTCATAGCGCGGCCCAGTGCAGGGCTCCCGTCCTCAAGCGATCCTCCAACCCAAGCCTCCGAGTAGCCGGATTACAGGCGCACGCCACTACGCCCGGTTTCAGAAATAATCATTTAGGGTTTGTAAAACAAAAAATTCTATGTTTAATACAAATAATTTAGGGTTTATTATAGCTCCTCTCCCCCTGTCCCTATCTGTGTGGACCACAAACATCTGAGGCCTCTGTTCCAATCTGACAGATCTCTCAATCCAGGCCTCTGCTGATAAACCGGACATAATCTGCTTAACTGAATCCTTCCTCCAACAGGACGTCCCTGACTCCTTCGTGTCTCTCCCTGGCTATTGTCTCCTCCAGTTTGATCAACTTGAACCCCTTCATGACGGCAGAGTCACGCTTTACATAAAAAAACTCAATTTCTCACTCTTAATGTACTGCTCTTACACCTCCCAAACCCCAGGAGTATATCTGGTTGTGACTTCCCCTCGTTTCTCACCTCATGTTTGTCTGTATGTTGTACCCTCCTCCCAACAGTGATGTGTCTCTCTCTCTCTCTCTCTCTCTCTCTCTCTCTCTCTCTCTCTCTCTCTCTCTCTCTCTCTCTCTCTCTCTCTCTTTCCCTCTCTCTCTCTCTCTCACACTCACACTCACACTCACACTCACACTCACACTCACACTCACACTCACACTCACACTCACACTCACACTCACACTCACACTCACACTCACACTCACACTCACACTCACACTCACACAACATGGACCAACTTTTAACTATTCATCCCAACTCTCTCTTCCTCGTATGTAGTGACTTCAATTGCCACCATGCTAATTGGCTGGGTGTTGCTACCTCTCTCACCAGCCATGTCACTTCTGTGACTCCATGGGTCTGACTCGATTTGTGAACTTTCCCACCTGGATTTCTCCCAATGGCAAATTGTCCCTTCTGGATTTGATGAAAACCAACTTCCCCGCCACTGTATCTTGCTCATCCATTGCCCCAATTGGCTTATCTGATTTTATACCCTTGTTAACCCCCACCCCACCCCAAGCCCTCCTCCTTTCAAATTCCCAATTTTTCTGCCTGGGAGTATCCTCGATCCATCTTGTCATTTTGGTCCATGGTCCCCCCCCTCCCCATTTCTTCCCCACACACATTGTTTGTCTGCCTCCCTCTGTCTTGGCCTTCGCCTCTGTCGTTGGTGTTTTCCCCCTGCTCTCTACTGACCCTTTTGTCCTTTTTTTGTCCTGATCTATTCAGTGTACTAGTATCAGCTCTTTCACGAACCTCGACGATGTATACAAAAAAAGAAAAAAAAAACTATAGCGTGCAGTATTTAGGAAGCATAATATATGCAGATGGAAGGTGTATCAAAGAAGTATGAATGAGGACAGCAAATAAGAAAGGCTGCATTAACTACAAGAGATGGTTGTTAACCAGAAAGCTGAATAAACAACTTGGGAAGCAACTTGCAAAGAGGTTGATTTAGACTTTACTGAAAGAGTAAAGCACCTTGTTAAATATCTTTGAAATGTGGGTTTGGAGGGGAATGAAAAAGATAAACTGGAAAGAAAAAGTAACAAATGATGGAAGTGTTGAGAAGGGTGAATGACAAAGAAATGTGTTGAAGTTGATTATGAAAAGGCAGAGAAACTGTGCAGGGCACCTCCGAAGAGGGAGGGAACATTTGAAGGGAAAAGAAGAGGAAGCGAGAGAATATCAATGCTGGATGACTTGAAAGTGAAGAAGGTTCATGGAAAGACTAACACAGGACAGACACATGGATAAGACTATGAGCCCAATTGCCTTTGGGCAGAGCATGCAGGATGATGAACAATAGACAATACCGACAATTTTTTTTTTTTAAGGAAAACTTCAACAAAATGGTCAAATTACGAATGAAAAGGCATAAATGTACCATTAATTAAATCATAATAAGCAACTGAAATTGTGTAATCATAACTCAGAGATAATAAAAATTGATTTACAGCGGAATGACACGATAAGTGGATATTTATCCGAATTCATAATTCAGCGACAGTTAGTTAAGGCCCGGTCACACCTTGACGTTTTAGCCAGCGATGGCAACGTGTTAAAATTTATGTAAAACGCTGGCTTACGTTGAACTTTTGATGTTTTTTTTTAAAGATTCGGACGTATTCATAGCGACTTGGTCTTATGTATAACGCATTGGTAATGGACACAGAACGTTTCGTTGTGTTATAGATAACTTATACCAACGAATGCTGAACCTGTTGTCGGCCTACACAACCGATGCCCAACGATAGTCTAACTCAGGCATAGCGCATTGCACGCATCGCCGACGATGTCGTGGCGTAGCCTATTAAAAGGCTGACGCACAACGATTCGAATCATAACTGCCGTAGAAATGGAAGGGTCAAAATCGCGGTCACACCTTGGCAATCTTGCCAGCGTATGCCGACGTAACAAAAAGTGTGTCTAAAACGTTGGGGCACGTCGAATACGGTATGAGTAAGTTTGGTATGCGCGAGTAGAACGCTAAATACACTATCATAAGTCGTAGTAAGTAGAGTACGTCAAGAAATTTTGAACATGTTCAAAATTTTACGACGTACTCGGCGTATGACACACGTTCCGCATGCAATGAGGATAAGTTTTACACACGTCCACAAAGGCTACTTATAAGCTACTCATAAGTCGAAACACGTCGCGGTAATGTCTTTTTTTACGCGAAACTTATTTCTAACTTATGTTTGACGTGCTTTGAACCAATTCTTTACGTAGTCCCAACACACATCGACGTATGTAGACGTATTCCAATGACGTCTTCCGGTCGACAAAAAAAATAAATGAACGTGTTTCTAGGTTACAACTGCCATATAAAGACGTGTTCCCAGCGGTTTTGGGAATTGGTATATAAAAATGGTGTTCATAAAAGGGGAACCCAACAGTGTTTTCGAGTCCTTTTTGAGTCGATGTCCATGTCAGCAGTAACAGTATCAGTATCAGTATCAGTATTAGTATTAGTATTAGTAGTAGTTTGTTCATGTTGGCAGTAGTAGGTGGGTGTGAGGGGGAGGGTGTGGGTTATGATGGATCGTCCTTGCGTCCGCGTGTCCACGGGTAGGTTCATAGGCTGCCACTCAACGATTTAAATGGCTGCATCTCCACTATTGAAAGTAGACGCTTGCGCTCAACAATTGGATTTTTTTTACACTCAACGACTTTTAAACGGTACCACTCAGCTAGTTTCATTGTTTACAATGAACGATTTAAATTGCTGTCACTCGCCTTTTTTTTTTTTTTTTTTTTTTTTTTTTTTTTGCGCTGGGGTTTGGAAATTTGAAACGTTTCTTCTGAACGTGTTAAAACGCTCAAACTCGACTATTTTAAATAGACGCTGCCGATGGACAATTGGAATCATAGCCAAGCTAGACATCGAAGTGTGAACATCCTCGTCATGCCGAAGAAAAGTTTGAAGAATGCTGCAAATAAGTGTCCTAGCCGTGGCCGTGGACGCTGACGCAAGGACGATCCATTATACCGACGTCTTTCAGCCTATGAGTAACTTAAAAGTAACGTCTGTCGACGTGTGGCAACGATCGCGTAACGTGCCAACAACACGTTAATCATAGGTAGGAAATAAGTTTCGGGTACTCTAAACACTACCTCGGCGTGTCTCAACTTATGATTAACTTACAAGTAGCATGTGTTGACGTCTGTCAACGATCGCAGATCGTGCCTACAACTTGTGGCCAGCGTAGCGGAACGTGTGAGTCATACGCCGGCATACGTCATGAAATTTCAAGCATGAAAAAATTTTAGGACAACCGAAAAGTACAATGTTTAAAGCCAACGTACAACGACGTATGGCAACGTACTACGACGTATGCCAGCGTGCTCTCAATGTTATCAAAACTTACCCATACCGTATTCAACGTGTGCCAGCGTTTTAGAAAAAAAATTCAAAAATCGGCATACGTTGGCTAAAACGTCAAGGTGTGACCGGGCATATAGTCCGAGAGTTTTTGCAAACCCATTAAACAATCCTTAAAGGGGACCCTAAACGTTCAGACCACCTCAATGCTAATTTACCCCTTGATACCCTACAAAACAGATGTGATGTCTTTTTTTTTTATGATTTCCAAATTATAAAGTAGGTGACAATCCCCCATCAACCATCATCCCCACGATCCCCCATGCACCACCTCTCTCCCCTCCACTTGGTGGGACATTGACATCTTGGACACAAATACCATTCCGGGAAAGTATGAAACGGGATGATCCTGTAACGTGAAGACACCTGGTCAGCCTGCGATGGTGGGACAAAGCATTCGTCACTCATTTTGTCCACGGTGCCTGTGCTGCCAAGCGATGATGGGTATTTCTGCTCCAGTAATATGTAAACTGATTTATCAATTGATACAAAATCTCTTATAAATAATCAATCGAACGAAAAGCGAAACTTACCGAATTAACATGCGACTGGTGTTTTGATCTGATCTTTCTAACACCTCTATCTTCACCTGTAAATCGCTCGCATAAGGCTCAAAACGATTCGGATCCACAATTCCTCCAAAAGTGTTTCCATCACTAATTTTGTCTCCAGTAGTTTATTCAAAATATCACTGATCAGTTTGAAAAACTGAGACCCTTCAGTGTTACTAATGACTGTGGAATCGGTGTCGGAATCCGAGCTCGGCATGCATTGTTTCAATGTAAAGCCGCCGTTCGGATCAATGTGGAGTTCATTGTGTGACGTTACTGGCGAAATCGAAAATCGACACTCCAGGGGTTTCTTCGACACTTTGTATGTGATTCGCAAAAAAAAATGTCATTTTTTCTTCCCCCCCCCCCCCGACTTTAAGTAAGACCCTGACTAATGATTTTCAGAAAAGAGAATTTTGTCATGATTCGGTAATCGGGTAAGGAGGGGGATAGGGCTGCTATAGAACCTATCGATGCAATACCGAATGTTTACAGACCTACGAGAGCTTCGTGTGAAATTGAGAAAATTTTGTCAATTGAGAATTTCATGTGAAATTGGGAAATGCTTCAGTAATTGAGAGTATTGTCTTGTACGGGTTTGCGTACAGCTTGTAATTGAGAGCTTGCATAGAGAACATACTCTTATATGGATCAGAGACATCGACCATGAAGAAGGCCCTGCAGGAGAGGCTTGATGGCACATATACTCGGCTTCTTATGAGAGTTCAGAACGTCAGCTGGCGGGAACACAAAACAAAAGCAGAGATCTACGGAGACATACCACCCATTTCGACCATTGTAGCTCATCGCAGAACACGTTTTGCTGGTCACGGTTTCCGCGCCAAAGACCAAATTATATCTGACGTGATCTGCTTGAGATTGCCTTGCCCAACCAGAGGAAGAAGGCTACTAAAATACATCGACTGCATAGCAAGGGATATCCAGCATGACATAGCGGACATGCAGACACTGATGATGGACAAAGACTCATGGCGCGGCATTCTGAACTCTATCTCGGATGCGTCCGCTGAGTAGTAGTAGTAGTAGTAGTAGTAGTAGTAGTAGTAGTAGTCTTGTACGGTTGCAATTTCTGCTATGGTGGTGTGAAAAGGGGTGATTTAGTAAAACTGCACAGAGTACCAAAAGTGGTTGGAAACATCCTCGAAGGAAAGATTTAAAAAAAAAAAAAAAAAAAATCTTTAAAGAGAAAATACCCAAAAATATTTCCTCGGAGAAAACTTTAAAAATGGTGCGTTCTGCTTCCTTGCTTGACGCTCAGCATTTAAAACGATAGAGAATGGACAAACGATGCTGAGAAGGCAATGGCAAACCACCTGGTATAATCCTCGCCAATAAACTGCTTTGGCAACACCGACACGATGTTGAGTTTGGAAAAATCAAACGGAATCGATGTACCTGTCCGGAGGTGATTCCTCGATTTCATACTCGTACTGTAACTACTGTTAACTACCATTTGATGCACACAGAATCATCGAAGGAGACATCGAAATGAAGGAGAATCAGAATCATCAATTTACAGTTCACTTCACTGACATTTCTGGCTGAACGAACTTGGTTAAATTAACTTAACACATGGCCCTTTTAGTAATGAACAGGTAGATATGTACGGTGATGATTACATGGGCACGTCTCTAATATGACCATAGATACTACAACAAGATAAAATGTCAAATGAAATGACGTACAGTATCATGAATACCATGAAGTTCTCTTTGGTATGTGTAATTAAACATGTCGAAGGATAAGAGCCGACATACCGGTCAATGTGAGGAGTCATTATTGCTATTATCAGGATAACAAAAATTTAACTTCACTTGTCTTGTTTTTGTTGTTCCATTCCTAAATACAAATTGGACTCGTGGAAATATAGCACATACGATAAATAGTTGTGGATGAGAGGTGTTGATTTCCTATCACTTCCTATTAATATTAGCCTTTCATCGGCCGTGGATATATTCACACGCGCACGCACACGCGCACACAGTCATGCACACACAGTAGCAAAAACTTTTACCGAGAGATGAAAATACCTCGGATAATTTCTTTTGTGGCCCTGAAACCAAACGAAAAATAAATATTCATTTAAAATTTTAAATAAATACATATTAAATATAAAATAAAAAATATATTAATTTAAAAAAAGATTTATAATAGCCCTCACAGCCCATACAACTCGCACAACACATTCCTTCCCCCCCCCCCACAACTCCTCCCAAACATGATTAACAGGAATTATCAGTTTTTTTAAAAACTTATCCTGTGCATTCAAAAGCCCCAGGTATGACATTCCCATGGGTGTTAAGCACCGAAGAAAGATACGGTATCTCCCTCAGCGAAGTCTTCCTGAATGTTGGTAATGACTGCATTGGCTTTTCAAATGCAGACCTCCACTAAATAAATCAGCAAGCCTGCCATGTTGACACAAGGTAATCCCTTACGGTTTAAAGTCTACTCACTGGCAGGTGGGTTTGTTTGGGGAGGTGGGTAGAAAGTGCCATCCACAACCCGTCCAGTCCTTGCACGGGCAAACATCGTCAGGAGTTTCACTGTTTTGGCTGCAAGATATCAAACTTTTCAATGAGCTAATCAGAAAGTTATCCAAATATTCTTTGTGCAGAGGCACACACCTTTCTCTCAGGTACTTTCCCATGTATTTTTGATATCTTTTCGAACCTTGTGAACCATTTTATGGATACCCAGCATGACTAAAAACAAAACCTGTCAAAGGACGGAGGAGCTCCTTGTGAGCCAACGGCCATCCATATGTAGTGCCCAACTGTGTCTGGACATCCTCCTGCAGTTGGGTAACTTCTTATTAGGAGGTTGGTGGCAGGATTTGCACTCTGGCCACCGTAAAACCCTTCACTCCGTAAAACATAAGAAAACTGTAAAACCATACAGTTCTGTGCTCTGCCTGGAGCACAGGCATCATCACAACTGACTGGAAGAGGGGCCTTGTTGTCCCTCTCTGGAAAGGGAAAGGTGATCGCCAAGACTGCAATAACTACCGAGGGGTGACGCTGCTCTCGGTGCCGGGCAAGGTCTTTGCTCAGACAACTCTTGATGTGGTTCGCCACCATCTGCTTGACCACCAGTGTCCAGAGCAGTCAGGCTTTACACCAAAGAGGTCAACGATTGACCGTGTCCTCACCAAGTGCAGACGAGAGTTTCGGCAGGGGCTGCTTGCAGCCGATGTTGATCTCTGCAAAATGTTTGATTCAGTGAATCGGGATACCCTCTGGAGGATTCTTGGTTTTCATGGGGTGCCACCAAAACTGATAAATCTGATGTCTGATCTATACTCTGGTACTGAGAGTGCTGTGAGATGTGGTGATACCATCTCTGACTTATTTACAGTTGTTACTAGAGTGTGTCAGCGGTGTGTACTGGCCCCCACACTTTTCAGTGCTTGGTATGGACTGGATTCTGGCAAGGATGTCAGAGAGATCAAGCTGCGGTGCATCGTTTGGGAATGTCAAGATCTCTGACCTTGATTTCGCAGATGATGCAGTCATCTTTGTGGAGACTCGAGATATCCTTTTGGGGGCCCTTGAGGTGCTGAATGAGGAGTCGGAGCCGCTGGGATTATGGGTTTCCTGGGTCAAAACTAAGATCCAGGCTTTCAATGACATCTTGGATGCTGCTGTCCTGTCTGTATCTGTTTTTGTTGAGGTCACAGAGAGATTCACTTACCTTGGCAGTGATATTCATATCTCTGCTGGCTGTGAGCCAGAAGTCAACAGACATCTGGGTCGGGCCTGGGGAGTCATGGATTCACTGGATCATGGGGTGTGGTGTTGTCGGTACCTGTGTGGGAGGATGAAAATCCGAGTCTTCAGGTCCTTGGTCCTTCCAGTCTTGCTCTATGGATGTGAAACTTGGACTCTGACCAGGGACCTGAGATGGAGATTTAATTCCTTTGGTACCAGGTCTCTTCTGAGCATCCTTGGCACTTGCTGGTCGGACGTTGTGTCCAAATAGCGGTTGCTAAGAGAGACTCAAATGAGATTTGTTACCTGCATGGTCCGTGAGTGTCATCTGCAGCTGTATGAACACGTGGCTCGTTTTCCTGACGCTGATCCTGCTCACTAGATTCTCTCTGCGAGGGAGTCTCGTGAGTGGAGGAGGCCAATGGGCCGACAACGTGCCTCGTGGTTGCAGCAGGTTGATCAGCATTTTAAGGAGATTGGGATGGCCAGACGGAGGCCCCTGGAGTACCGGCGGAAAGTGGACGCAGCGACGCGCTGCTCCGGCGTATGCTCCCATACCTGGCCTGACCTGAGCCATTTTATGTTGCATTCCTTATCTGGCATGCATGATGTACGTTCAGCCGACCCTATGAATCTCGTTTATATGGGTTTCTGTGTATGCGCGCCGAGCATTCTGGGATGGATTGCATCATTTTGAAAGTCGTTTCTTGCACAATAATTTATTCTCAGATTGTGAGCTTTCTTTTGACGGTGTAATTTTTCATTTTTGTGGACAAATATTAATTCTCAATTTCAAATTTCAAACAATTGACACTACGGTGACGAATAGACAAAGCTGATATTTTGAATGTTTTTGTTTTGATGTTTGTGTTCTGTCTAGAATCCTGCAATTGCAGACATCTACTCCCAGCATGCCCATCCGGCCATTGTGGCCAAGTATTCTCCGAGCGGATTCTACATCGCCTCCGGAGGTGAGCGTTCTCGTTCAGTTTAGGGAGAATGAAGGACCGCATGCGGATACAATGACTGATTAATTATTGTAAGGACTGTACAACAAAACCTGTTTATTAAGAGTTTAAGAACGAATGCTTGACTGGCGAGAGGTAAAGCGACTTTCAGGCCATCCACGTGTGTCTGGATGATAAACACTGGAATCTGGGTTTAGTGTGGTTCATCATGTCTGTTATTCTTTTGATGAATTGTATCACCGCGAGGTCCTGGTTAGGAGGTGAATTTAACTTCAGAATGAATAAAGAGATTTGCATGTCAGAGCATTCTGGGTTATTTTGAGAACTTTGATCAAGGCCTCATGTATTGTGGTGCATTGTGGTTGCCTTGTTGTGGGAAGGTAAGGGGACCGCCGCACCAATAAGCATTGGTTGGATGGTTTCACGACGTCGCAGGAAAGATTAAGAATACTCTGCCTGTTTCGAATCAACGGAAGATTATACTGGGATAGAGTATTGAGATGTTGAGGAGAGACGAGTAGGTTATATTTTTGGGGTGATTGAGGATCACATGATCAGGGGGTGTCGATTAAGTTTGAAAAGAACAAAAGCGAGTGTAATATTATGTTTCAGGATCTAAAGGGTTTCACAAAATAGCAGTGGAAGTTAGGATAATCCCATTGTCGTATTTTTGTTTTTTCAGCGTAGACGTCGATACTTTTTTTTCCCCTGGAAGTCTGGGCCTCGACTTGTACTCTGAATCGACTGATCTATGGTTTAAGACGTTGAATTGCATAAATGAAGAAAAATTGCGAAGTGTGATATTTTCTGAAATAAATTGTATAATTGTTAATTTAAAACTCACTGCAGCAAGTTTCCACAACACCGTGGATGTGCTCCGAGAAAGGAAGTGCGACGTGAAGCAAACGAGATATTCCCATCGGTGTCGTGTTTTATCATCGGCGGGAAGGGGGGGATTGCATTCCCAGGGCACATTTTACATCACCCGAACGTGCTTTTAACCTCACTTAACTACATATGAAACAAATCGATAAAGACCAAGTTAAATACACAAATGGACAACTAAATTAACAGTTACATGAGGTCCTCACCAAGATTGCTTGTTGGGATAAGAGTGATTTGGGGAATAGTGTGGTGGGGCTACAGGTAGGTAGAGGCAGGACTTCGTCTCTCGAATAATTTGTGTGCTGGCAAGGCAAAGGGGAGGTAAGGCCGGAGCGATACGGTGCTCCGCTCGCCCTGATCGGGCTTTCGGGTGAGTCGTGTGGCGAACCCGGAATCGAGAAATCTCCAACAGAGCTATCGAACAGGCCACTCTGCAAGTCCGGAGCGGAGAGGTCTTCACCGATGTGCTGCGGTGATGGAGGGATCCTGAGCGCGACGACACGGAATTACAACGCTGATGTCGAGTGATCAGATCAAGTGTGTTGAGACGGTGTTCGGTGCTTTAATTTTATTATTAAATGTGCGTGTCCGGAGTTCACATTTATGAAGGAGTTGTGACCTGCAGCAAAATCTCATGTGCTATGATGATTCTGTCACTTGTTTTAACCTCAACATGATAACAAACCTGTTTTGAAACTATTTACATTCCTCGTTTATCTGAAAGGTCATCCCACTAAGTAATTAAAATAATTTGCACAAAACAGCTCATTAATATCCACGAGTAAGGTGCCCGTGCCCACACGGGATTCGAACTGGGGAACGGATGGAGGAGGCAAAAATGCAAATGTCGCCTTGTGCCATTAAGCCGGCAAGCTGGGAGCAACGATTCACGTTTATCGCCACATCCGATGCAATGCAAGTACTCGAATGGCGGCGAGGTGCTACATTTGAAACTCTTTGTTCGATATATGTAGCTTTATGATGCCTCGGGTCTGTAATAAGAATTTGTTATGTCAAAGCCAGTGACCAATTGCAAATGAATACAAGGATGACCCTGGAAGTCATGGCCGTCAGTGACAATGCAGCGACGGTGTGGTTGTGGAAGTGTCGGGGAGAAATTAACGCCATTGTTGTTCTGACTGACAGTTTTGCTAACTACAGCAGTTTATCTCACTTTGTCTTGTACTCTAAATTGTACCCCCCCCCCCTCCCAGCGAGGGGTCAGGGGTGTGATTTAAAAAAAAAAAATTCACCTGTACACGTCACACACAACAAGTGGTTTACTAGCCCCCTCTTGGGACAGGGTGTTTCTGATGGAAGAAATAAGTAAACCAATTGTGCATGTGATGAGGTGTGAGAGCTGTAATAGATTAAATAAATTAATGATCGAGTGTGTGTGATGAGGTGTATGCCTGTTGTTGGCTTAATAGTTAGGGTGGCCGGCTTGGGATCCTCGGGTCCTGAGTTCAAATCTTGCTCGGCCATTGAATTAATACCAGGTGGGTTGACTCAGCCTGTCATCTTTCTGAGGTTAGAAAAATGAGTACCAGCTTACTGGTAACAGGGGCACTGCATCAGCGGCACAGCCGCGCTCCAACAACGATGCAACTTGCAGACACATGCTGCATACAAAACTAGGTCACTCAGTAGAGCGCATACCTCCGCCACACAATGCCTGAGCCACTAGAACATGTCGGGCCCAATGCATTTTTGAGATATCGTGTTGTATATGGTTTTTGGCCTGATCTCTCAATGGGGAAGAATCACTAAAAAAGTTCTCGTAGTCGGATCCGGATCTGGATCTTCACCAAAATCTAATCAGTTCGTCCTTGTCACACACCGATCCTGTCCACCAGATTTCATTGGGATCCGTCCACAACTTTTTGAGATATCCTGTACACAAACAAACAAACAAACAGACAGACAGAAAGGGGTGAAAATATCACCTCCTTCACCTTCAGTGGTGGAGGTAATGATACTGAGCAGGGTCTCATGTTCTATAAACTCTCTACTTTTGCATTTAATGATGTACGATAGGCGTAATGGATGAAATAAGTGAAATATTATTGTATTGATGAGGTGTCAGAGTTACTTTTGTGTGAAGATTTTGTTGATAAGATCAGTTTTAAATGATCTTGTACGACGTGTGTTTCGCTCCCTCCTGCCCCTTCCGGTGTGCACCTCACAGCGTCACACCATTACCAATCGTCATACATCTTGCATTACTAATGTGGAGTTTGACCTGAGAAGCACCGTTTGCTTGTTTACTTGATTCAGATTCCTCCGGTAAAGTCCGAATCTGGGACACGACACAGAAGGATCACATTTTGAAGTACAATTACCAGGTGTTTTCCGGGAGGATAAAGGACATCGCTTGGACAGAAGACAGCAAGCGGTTGGCTGTGGTGGGAGAAGGCCGCAGCAGGTGACTCCTCATGGCAGATCTATGTAATGTCTATATACTCAGAATGATCATGCTGAGAGAGGGCACTCTGTGAACCAAAAATGTATCTCCGTCTCTGTCTTGGGTAATAACGAGCCTGATGGACATTTCCTATAGAGAGTCTTCACCACCTTTCAAAATTTTCATCTTTTGTTGCCTTGTAGTCTGGAATTAAATCAGATTTTTTTTTCCCCGCACCTTTACTTACACGTCGTAACCCACAACTTCCAAATGAAAAACAAATTCGACAAATTTCAGAAAATTAATTAAAAATACAAAACTAGAATATCTTGGTTTGATAAGTGTCAACCCCCACTGAGTTAAAACTTGATGGAAGCACCTTTGACAGTAAGTAATTTGACAGCTGTGAGTCTGTTGGGATAGGTCTCCACCAACTTTACACACCTTGGTTGGGTAATATTTGCCCATTCTTCTGAACAAAACTGTTCAAGCTCAGTGAAGTTGCGTAGGGAACGTTAATAGACAACAATCTTCAAGTCATGCCACAGATTTTCAATTGGATTGAGGTTGGGGCTCTGACGGGGCCACTCAAGGACATTTATCTTTTTGTTCCTGAGCCACTCCAGTGTAGCTTTGGCTGTGTGCTTCGGGTCATTGTCATGCTGAAAGGTGAACTTCCATCCCAATTTCAGCCTTCTTGGAGAAGGCAGCAGGTTTTCCTCTCGGATTTTTTTTCTATATTTTGCTCCATCCATTTTCTTTTCCATCTTTGCAAGTGCCCCAGTCCCTGCTGATGAGAAACATCCCCGTAACATGATGCTGCCATCACCATGCTTCACAGTCGGGATGGTGTTCTTTGGGTGATGTGCTGTATTAGGTTTGTGCCAAACGTAACCTTTTGCATTTCGGCCACAAAGTTCCATCCTGGTTTTGCCACATGGTTTCAGAATCTCTTGAGTGATTTTTTTTTTTTGCATACCTCAAAACAGGACTCAAGGTAGGCATTTTTGAGTAATGGCTTCTTTCTTGCCTCCCTACTGTACAGGCCAGACTTGTGGATTGCTTGGGATGTTGTCACATGCACACAGTGGCCAGTCTGTGACATAAAGGCATGTAGCTCTTTCAAAGTTACCATTGACCTTTTGGTGGACTCTCTGATCAGTCTTCTCCTTGCTTGGTCATCCAGTTTGTAGGGACAGCTTGATCTAGGCTGGGTCTTTGTGGTACCATACGCTTTCCACTTCTTAATGATCGTCTTGATTGTGCTCCAAGGGATACGCAAGGCCTTTGAAATATTATTATACCCATCTCCTGATCTGTACCTTTCCACAACGTTATCCCGGAGATCTTTTGGAAGCTCCTTGGTTCTCATGGTTGAGTCTGCTGCGAAATGTACCACCCAGCAGAGGAAACTTCCAGGAACAGCTGATTTTATTCTGAAATAATCAGAATCATTACAATTTAACAAAGATGGAGGACAATTATCTTGGTGTGTGATTTTGAAGGTGATTGGAAACACCTGAGCTAATTTACAATTGCTATAATAAGGGGGGTGGACACTTATCCAACAAAGATATTCTAGTTTTGTATTCTTAATTAATTTTCTGAAATTTGTAGAATTTGTTTTTCATTTGGAAGTTGTAGGTTATGATATAAATAAAGGTGGGGGGGGGGGGGAAATCTGATTTAATGCAATTTAATTCCAGGCTATAAGGTGAGAAAAGGTGAAAAATTTGAAAGTGTGTACATTTACTATTGACACTAGATGTTTACAGTCCAACGTATCCCAAGTCTCATTTTGGAGAGGTTGTGGTGATTTTTTTTTTTGATTTTTTTTATTTCTGTCAACTTTCTTCCACAGCTTTGGTTCGGTGTTCCTTTGGGATTCTGGTTCTTCAGTGGGTCAGATCAATGGCCATAGTAAAGTCATTAACTCTGTGGACTTCAAACAAAACCGTCCATACCGAATGGCAACTGCTGGCGATGACTTCACCTCCGTGCTCTTTGAGGGACCACCTTTTAAGTTCTGCCTTTCTCACACTGTAAGTACCTTGGTATCACAATCGCGCATTTCGTCAATTGTGTGGTGATCTCGTGTAGAACTCGAACTGTATCCCGATATGAGATGAATGAAAAGTACTCTTCATTATTTATTAATTATTCATTATTGAACTGGTGCTTCTCTTTTCTCCTGTCACTGGAAAACCTTTTCTGCAATGGTGCGATTCCGTTGGACCTATGACTCTTGATCTTTACTCCAGTCCCTTTGATCTTTGACTCTATTTTCTTCATCCAGCCATTTTGATGTTTCATCCTTTCCCATGACTATATAAACCCGATCTACAGCCACATACAGGTAGTGGACAACAAAAATGGAAACGCCAATCTAAAGTAATTTAATATGGTGTTGGGCCAGTATGGCCTGTACGCGCCGTGGCATAGAGTCCACCAGCGTCTGGAATTCTGCAAGAGGGATGTGGCACCATTCTTCCACAAGAAAGTCAATCCACGCACACCTGTTTGATAGAGGTGGAAAATGCTGTTTCAGGCAGGCATTGTTCCAAAATATCCAATAAATGCTTGATTGGGTTCAGATCTGTTGACTGAGAAGGCCATGACATATGGATAACATCGGTGTCATGCTCATCAATCCATTGGGCGACCGCATGTGCTCTGTGGATGGGG